>NC_041709.1:1107500-1397629 GCF_900700375.1 Denticeps clupeoides
CCCTGTGTCACTTGCTCCTCAGACCCACCTTTTCGCAGGTTGTGTTTCATCTTCTTTATGAGGTCTTTGTCATCCATCAGTCCGTCCTCGTATGGTCTCTTCAGCCCTGTGCCTGGCACGCACACACACAGTAATATATTGGGGGGTGATGGCATTCAAATATTCACAGTCTGATCATGAATAAATCTGCTTCCAAATTGCTGATTTCTCTGTTGCATGCATACATACACACACACACACACCTTCTTTGTCAGACCATGGGTACTTCTGAGAGGGTTTACTTGAGGGAAGAGGATCCATTTCCAAGACCTTGTAGATCTGCCCAAAAGCCATGAGTCGCAGAGCATGCTAGAACACGAACACACATATTTTAATGTGGAACACACAATACATCATGTAGGCAAACCGAACACAGGTACAAAGGTACAATTGGTTGTACACACTACACACAACTGAGCAAGTTACTAACTGATCAATCTCATATCTCGAGCAGGAATTTCCCCGGTGGTCAGCCGTACTGCGGGTCAGGAGCGCTCAATAATTCAGATCCAGGATGAGGATGGATGCATTTTAACTCAGTGATTTAAAAAAGTGATGTGCTGATTTATAATTAGTTTGTGATGTTCTTCAATTGAAAGAGGATCTTTATAATGAAAACAACAAAAAGACATTTTATTGCAACTTTCATTTATGTAAAACCCAGATGCAATTAGACTTGTTTTCAACTTATTTATTTGTGATGTTTTCTAAAATTCTTAGTTGCTCCAATAAGCACCCCAAACACAAAGAAAAGCAGGCAGTAGGAACATATATTCTCTTGCAGGAGGATGGACATTTAAATAAAGTCAGCAAAAGGCCCTATTTTGAATTTAAAACACCCATATGTACTATCACATAAAATCCAAAATTGGATTCTATTTCAATTTGTTTAATTTAATCCAGATTCTATGTAAATGAAAGTTTGGCCTTTTTGTTGTGTTTTTGTACTTTTGATATGGTATAGTATTTTTATTCATTTTATATTTGCTATACTTATCTTCTATAGTCCACTTTCTGCAGTGACTATGCAAATTTCCCACTTGTGGGGCTGATAAAAGATTATTATCTTATCATGCAGATCTGAAAAAGTTATTCACATGCTTAAAGATTTCAAATAGTAAATATAGGGCCGTTGCTTTCATATTTTGTGTAATGCCTACCACGATGACAACCAAAATCATTACTCCTACATTCAATCACTCTTGTATGCATGAGATGCATAAACAGCACAATTATGCAAATCTTGTGCAATCTTGCACTGAACTGTGCGCACTGGTCTGAAAGCGACTGGACATGCTGCCAGAACGTCCGGAAATGCTGACTCGGCGCTCAGGTGAAGATGGTAAAGAGCCGGGAGTGATGGCAGCGCTGCGCGGTGTAGAAAAACGTCTTATCATCACTCACCCTGACGGCTCTAATGCTTATCGGCCAGCCACTATCTGCAGCAACACAATTAAACGCAACTGCTGCTCACCTCACCTGAAAGTGTTGCTGGCGACTCACTTCGCGGCTTACGACACACACACATACAAATATAATATAGAAAAGTGGGATCTATGAGGTCGCCCACAGCTGCACTTTCATTTTTTTCATGCACTCAATGGAGACTGATGAAATCGAATGGATGCACCCGCTGCATGGAGATGCACTCGCTGAATAAAATATTCACTCATCAGGGAGGCCAAATGGATGGATTTGTAACCATAGCGCTGAATAGAGCTCAGGTTCCTCCCAGGAAAAAGCAACCAATCAGAAACAGCCTTCATTTGCCTTCTTGACTGAAGAAACTAACAGAAGCATACAGGATATGTATTTCTCTATCAGCTCCCTCTGCAATAAACGTACTGTAGGTGTG
This sequence comes from Denticeps clupeoides, assembly GCF_900700375.1. Taxonomy (NCBI): domain Eukaryota; kingdom Metazoa; phylum Chordata; class Actinopteri; order Clupeiformes; family Denticipitidae; genus Denticeps; species Denticeps clupeoides. The sequence continues at coordinate 1,109,395 of NC_041709.1, forward strand.
AAGTGGACAACCTATTTGTCACAGCAAACTCTCCTGCAGGTCCATAAATTGTCCTGCAAGATTTAATAAAAAAAAACAAAAAAAAAAACAAAGCACTGTGTCCTCCTGGTTCAGACTGCGGCAGGACTTCCTGACTGCTGCATCTGCTGTCAGAGTTACACATACAGTCACCAACCCCTCCGGACCTCTAAACTATAATAAAATAAATAAACCAAACATCATCATCACCTTCAACGATCAGCACCGATTCTTTAGCATCAGGTGCCTCAAATGAAATCTCTGCATTTTGACCCAAGTTCCAGATCACACAAGCTGACATTTTTTGAGAACTGGCAAATTTTCACTGTCAAATGAGTCATCTGGATGGCTAGATGTTGGCTACCCAAGTCACATCCTCTTTGGAACGCTCTCAGATGCCCGCAGAAGACCAGGTGGCCAGCAACTGTGGTCCAGAATCAAAATCTAAGCTTTAAAAATGTTACATTGAGCCCAACGACCTTGAAACAATCAAAACCGAACGGCCATTTTAGACTTTTCAGCACAATTAGATGACATCTGAAGGATCAGATTCACATCCCACTTACAACAGGGCCTCTGGCTGAAGACATTTCTATGTAAATAGACACCTCTCATCCTGGGATTAATGATAATGATTAACGATACAGCTTGCACGTAAGGAAATTGTGAGTAACAAAACGCATCATGACTGACATCAACATCAAAACCAGTGTCCAATGATTGGTATCGGCCCTGGACGTCTTGTGTCCCACCTACTGCTACTCGTCATTTCTTCCATGGTTTCGGAGAAATGAAGATGTACCTGTGCACTGTACGTAACAGCCTCTGCCTGTTCAGCAGTCATGGCGGCGAGTGTGTCTGTCGGCTCCTTTTCACAGGGGTCGTGCAGTCCTGGACCACCTGCAGCAGACCAAAGTGTAAACACAGAAGAAGGCCAATTTCCTCATATAACATTATTCATGCACAGATCCTTTCTACTGTCTCCCCGACAGAGGGAGGAAAACAGAAAGTCGATCCAGATGCAGTTATTTATTCGTTTGTTGAAGTCTGCATCCTGCAAATATCACTTTCTATTCAGCAGAAATCCCTCCCTGCTCTTCAAAACAGCCGTGAAGCTGGTCCTGCATCACAGGCTGCGCCGCCAAGTCAACTGGCTGAAATATTAATGCCTGCGCCCGCGTGCATCAATTAATTATGCCTGAATTAAAACCAACGGAGAAATGAAAAGGGGAAGTGAAACAGGGTGAGGTGGTGGTGAGTACGTTTGCCCTGTATAACAGCAGAGGTATCAAAAGCAGGGTAAATTAGAAGTGGAAGCCGTTCACGCCTCTACTGCTCTCTTCTGCTGTTTATTTGGCATGGCCATGAGAAATCAGTTGCAGTCTAACTACCTCCTCGCCGCTGATCTTCCACAGGAGGAGAGGCGAGGCGAGGCGAGCCACGGCAGCCGGAGGAGCTATGGGCAGCTTGTTAGTGTGACTATAAAAGGAGGGATTAGTAGACAAGGCTGAATAGTCCCTCCCGTACAAGACAAAGGCTGAGAGCCCTTAACATGACACGTCCTTCTTTTTTATTTAATTTGTTTGTCTTTTAACATTGTTACATTTGTAACTATTGTTACATTGTTATATTCGTAACCATAGTTACATTTGTAACTATTGTTACATTGTTACATTTGTAACCATCTCTCCCTGCAACGCTGGCAACTTTAACATGTACAAAGAATAGATCAGACCCAACTAATATACTCCTCAACAATCAATCTATGAAACAGAAGAGCAATAACATTTAATAATAATGTTCTTTTCTTTTGGTTGCTAAAAAGATAAATGCTGTAAATGTAAATGAAAATGTAACAAATGTGTTCCTGTAATAACATGAATAATGTGGCGCTGATTAAGTTGGGTGGGAGGCGGAAGTGGTGCTAGTCCAGGGTCAAGAAACTGAATGCATGCATTTTATCACAATGGTTGTTGCAACACCTCTCCACCGCGCTGTACCTGGCAACAGTATTCCCGAGGCCAGGCACTCCATGACTCTTCTCAGGGCTTCTCCGGCACCAAGTGGTCGGTTACACGTGGCAATGGCCTTCTCACAGATTAGCTCCAGTGGCTGCGCAAAGCAGGATTCAAGGGGTCAGAGCAGGGCGAATTACAGGGTGCACCGTGTGGTGTTTTCTTCAAGTGTAATGTCCCATAAAGACTACATTTTAATAGCAAGATGTGCCTTGTCTAATTCAGGCAAAAAAAAAATCTAAATGAGAACCTGCTGTTGACAAACTCACTCCCCACCGAAGCCATAACCTATTTGTGATATGATATATAATACAGTGAGTATCATATCTGGAACATAACCCAGCCACTGGGGATGCAAGTCACAGTGTGTTACTTGGTGCCCGTCCCAAACCCGGTTAAATAGGGAGGGCATCCAATGTAAAACTTTTGCCAAATCAATTGTGCGGACAGCCGGACGGGACGATGCCTGACTGCAGCAACCGAAAGAAGACGATGAAGTCTGGACCACGGCCGTCAGTTACAGAGGGTGGGCTTAGCATTAGCTTTGATGCTTCTCATTTAAACATTAATCTTATTAACTAACTGTCTACACACATTTCTCCACCACACAAAAAAATTATTATCTGGTCAAACATACGAATGAAATCACAATTGCCCGTGATTTTACCGCAATGACTTAGATGACTATAATTCGGTCGGCATCTCTTGTTGTGTGTTTTTTAGGATGCTCCAAGAACTCTGACCCGGAGATTTGTCTTTGCCCTGCCTCATCAGCCCACCATGTACCATTACTAGAGGGTCCTGCTGTTCCATCATGTGCGTCTCCCTGCGTTCTCATGTATGGACATCACTTTCCTCCCTTTATGTCCTATTTTCCATTTCAGCATTTTAAACATGACTAATAAAAGCGAAGTCGTCTTTTGAGTTTTTCTACAGAAAGTCGGGTTTTTCCACAGGACTGAGCTCCAACCCGAGGCTCCAGGGTCTGTGTAGACACAATGATTTAGCATCATAAAGTGGTGGTAATTTAACAGTCATAATCCGCTCAGGCCCTGAACGTGTCGTCCACGCTTGGAGAAGCAGCAGCCCGAGGCGGATCCCTTCACTCACCCATCCCTTCAGAGGCTCCCATGCCGGTACTCTGTTGCACATGTCCCTCAGAACCCGGAGCACAATTACACATGACTTCAGCCCGTTCACCCGAGCCTGGGGGAAAGAGGGGGACGCACCCGTGAGACCAATGCCGCACCATCCAGACTGGGTGCGTGTTTGTGGTGTGGCGTCCAGACTCAAAGACTCACCATACGGGGGGTATGGGGGTATGGGGTTTAGTAGGGACAGTAGGGAGGAGGCAAGCTGACAGTCGAGGAAAGCAAATGACCAAATTTTTTTGTGTGTGAATTTGACAAGCAAAGTTACAAAAAAGGAAAAAAAAAAATTATAAATTTAAACAGAAAAACAGGCAAAACGAAGAAAAATCAAAGTGTTACAATTGCTTTTGTAGCCTTACGACAAACCTGCTTACGGTGTAACCTGAATAAAGATCTGGATTTTTAAAAGGGCCTGGTGTATGTGCTTCATAAGGCTACAATAACAATGAGAAGACCAGAGAGCCAACCTGGAACCATTTGGCATGTCGCAGAGACGCCAACGCCACCAGGCATCTCTCTCTGTCCAGCACGGCCGGCTCCTCGCTCTGCTCAACGCTCTCTATCGGCGAGAAGAACGGGACAGGACATCAAAAACCGGACACACACTAACACACACAGTCTTATGCACACTTTAACCCAGGAGGAAGAGGAGGGCCGGTAGTGGGGAGGGGGTCATTTGCCAGTCAGAGCACAGCCAGGGGAAGGAGACGGCCTAATTGGCTAGCCAGTCCCAACGAGACGATGTCATTGGCCACTAAGGGCTGAGAGTCAGCAGTGCAAACGTGCGGGGACGAATCATCAGCGCGGACCCCTTTACTCTGGACGAGCCGGCAGTGGACTGTTGGCGGGCACGCAGAGTGAAGCGGTGTGTGGGGATGATTGGCCGGTTGGGTGTTTGCACTGCGACAGCAGAGCCCTGATAGGTTGGGCTGCGACTGGAGACGTCCTCATGCGGTGGACACCATCAGAGCAACCAGTACACACAACAGGAGGGAGGAGCAACACAGGTCTGGACAGGGCGGAGCTCATTTCTTCTGGATTCCCTTGCTGTTAATCATTTGTTTTTCCCAACAAACATTCCCCCCCAAAAAACGAGAATGCGGTTCTTTGGAAATCTCAGGTGACGTGAGCATGGAGGTGTTAATCTTGCGTGGGGATATTTTGTGTGGAAAAATGAGAACACTGGTCTTTATTCCATTTGCCGCTCTGTTCTTTGTGCGCAGGGTTAACCACTTCCTGTCTGCAGCAATGGACGAACCTCAGACTGAGAGTGGAGACAGGAGACTGAGCAGAAGGAGAGAGGGATGGAGAGCAAGATTGTAATAACTCTGAACACATGACACCTGCGCCATTACAGAGAACCGGTGAGATATACGGCCCATAAATCCTCTAGAACCCATTAATACTGCATAGGGTAACACCGCTGAAATGAATGCGTTCTCTGCATGTTTTAGGGTTCGTCGCTGCAGAGGACGAAACCACATCATCACACGGACGGATCCAGAGCAGGATCTGCTCTTTCAGGGTGTCTTGTAATCGTATTCTTTTATGACGGCCTATGACCGAGGCATCCGACAATGGTCGTAAATTACCGCGCCGGAGGCTGAGGATGAGTGCTACAGCGATTGTCCTGCTTACATGTTGGAGTGTGTGTGTGTGTATGAGATTGAGCATCATGGCTGGATACATCCAGCCATCCCCTCCGACAGACAGAGACAAGCGAGAGAGACGGGGCTGGAAAGTTCCGTTCTACTTCCTTCTCTTGCAGGAGTAAAATGTTAACTAATGCTACAGGTATAGCAGGCTGAAGTCCAGCACGTAAAACAATAAACCTTACTGCCTTCAGAAGACTTAACACCTTCTACATCAGATAAGGGAGAAATAACACACACACTGCGTGTAAAGCATGTGATATGTTCATGTGAATGGGGCGGATGCACTTAGCTGACTGGGCACAAGTGCAGACAGTGTTAGAGACGCCGCGCTGATGTGGGCGGGTGCGTTATCTCCCAACACTTTCCCAGCCCGTCTACATGTGGAGCAGACACTGAAGAGGGGAGGAAGTGACTATCAAAGAAATAACAGAAAGCGATAGTGGTGCCTTATCTCTGTGGGGTTAATATTTCAGCAGAGGTTATCGGTCAGATCATTAGTAGTAGCCTAGTGGGTAAGACACTCGCCTGTGAACCAGGAGACCCAGGTTCAAATCCCAGTTACTACCATTGTGTCCCTGAGCAAGACACTTAACCCCGAGTGTCTCCAGGGGGGACTGTCCCTGTAACTACTGATTGTAAGTCGCTCTGGATAAAGGTGTCTGATAAATGCTGTAAATGTAAATGAAAGTGTCCAAAATAACTTTTATATCAAATGACCTGAGCGCCAGTTGACTTCCTTCATGTTTATGTTCTGTGTAGTAGATACGCACTCTTTCCATACGTCTTGTTTCCCAGTGAATGTGGAGTCACTTGTAACACAAACGCACACACAATACCTGCGTCATCTGTGGCATCTGTGGCATCGTCGTCTCTCATCTGTGGGGAGGTGAGTGTGACCCTCAGTGTAAGTTTGGGCTCATTGGCGCTGCAAACCAAGATGGCTGCCTCTGGAATGCAGCGCTGAACTTCGTACTTCTCCTCCGTTAGCTTCTGTAAAGATGGGGGTCAAGGGTCAGAGGTCACAGTTGGTCTCAATGGGCAGCAACAGCCTCTCTGCCTACCTGAAATTACTTGTGAAAGCTACAGCAGGCTTTACGCATCACCACACACACACACACACACACACACACACACACACACACACACACACACACACACACACACACACACCGGATTCACTAAACAGATTAATGTGTGTGTGTGTGTGTGTGTGTGTGTGTAAGGGGGGAGTAGCAATTGAAACTAATCATGTGTGATGTGTGGGCTGACAGGGTGGTGACTGTAATCTATTAAATTCATTCCCAGCCACACAATTACAACCTGTGTGTTCAACAGAAGCAGACTCAATTACTGTACACACACACACACACACACACGCACACAGCCACCACACACCCGTGGGGAGGAGGAAGGGTGGGCGCAGAAACAAGTCAGGGCTGAACAGTCCGTCTCGCAGGCCACAAGTCGGCCAAGCTCGCAGTGTCTCTCTCTCTCTCTCTCTCTCTCTCTCTCTCTCTCTCTCTCTCTCTCTCTCTCTCTCTCTCTCATAACCCCTCCAACGACACACACCCACACGCCCAACATTTGCAGATACGAGGACGTTGACATTACACTACATTTCTACCTGGTATATGAGCAGAACCCCACTGTGTGTATTCAGTGAATTCACAAACACAGCTCACACACTAAAACGCGTGTGTGTGCCCCGGGGTACATTTGGGACACCGGCCGGGGACGTTTCATGAGAACGCAATCCTGTCACCGTCCAGTCCCGTCCTGTCCGACTAATTAGAAAACCTGCTGTGTGACAGCCCTATATTAATTACAGCAGGATCTTATAAATAGAGCAGCCTGCTGCTGCTGGGCTCTCAGTGACAAATGACAGTGTCTCTCTCTCACACACACACACACACACACACACACACACACACACACACACACACACACACACACACACACACACACACACACACACACACACACACACAAAAAAACTCTCCTTTTCTAACCTTGAACATTTCTCATACCTGTATCACAGTATACCCACAATGCCTCTGAATTAACACAAAGTATTTAAGTGCACACAAAAAACATGCCGCATATTAGCACAGACATATCAGGGTTCATGATGCTAATGTCATATTAATGCGAAGTGGAGCAATATGAATTCTCGAATTAAAGGGCCGATAAACAATCTTAAATGTTCAGTTTGGAAGCATTTAGCAAGGGATGATAGAAGTGTAGAGATTGAAAGAAAAGGATCCAGAACTGGAAATAGGCTGCCAGCAGCGCTTCCTTGTTCCTGTCTGCTGATTCCTGTTAATGCTGAAGACGCACCGAGAGGCGAGCAGGTGCAGTACGGGACGGCGCAATCCCGCTCACCTCGATGTGGAGCGGCAGGTTGTCCACCACGGTGCACAGCAGTGTCTCTGTGGGCTTCTCCCTGCACATCAGCACCAGCTCCAGGTCCATGTCATCTTTGATCAGGAGACCCTTGGCCACCAGGCCGACCCGCATCACGCCACACAGCACCCCACCGTTGGGCTCCCTGAGGTCAGATAACAGGGTGTGGAAGGAAAGGAAAGTTGAAAGAAAAGTCTTCAGCCAGATCTGAGCCTTTTTTTTTGAGATAATCAAACAATCAATCAATCAATCAATCAGGCAACTTGAGCTCACTTGCTGCTGCTGCTGCCGTCGGCCGATTCTTCTGTGCTGGGCTCTGCGTCCTCCTCCGGGGCGCTAGCTTCCTCTGACTGGTTGGTTTGGTCCATCCAATCGGAGACGTGTTTCAGAGCGCATTCCACCGTGGACACCAGCGTCTGCACGGCCTCCAGCTCGTCAGACGAGGGGTAGACGGTAGAATGCTTGGCCATAACGTGCCGATCATCGTTCCCAAAGGACCGGATTGACCTCTGAGACACAGACACACAAACAATTAGAAATAAACAGACCACGCACACATACCTGGGTGGGAATGCAGGGTAATAAATATCACAGTTATCAGTATTATCAAAGCAGGGGAGAGTCTACACTTTCCAGGACACGGTTCCCAGCAGGTCACATCCTCGTTCCAATGCAAACCTTCACCGCGGAATCGTCTGCATTTGTATTGTTCTCCGTAGGATCAGAACACGTGTGTGATGGAAACCAGTTGCTGTTACCCACACATACACCCCACACGTGCACACACTGCCACACCAGATCACAGGAGCTGTGAAAGGTGCGGCGTGTCTCCGTAGCAGAAGGGTCTCTGCAGGAGGAGAACATCCAGCGACGGATTAGACTTTAATCAATCAATCCCACCTCCGCTCGGCGCCCCGATTAAATTAAACGTCTGCGCAGGTGAGAGCGCCGCACCCCCCCCTGCGGATGCATGGGTGCAGCAGCATTTTAATTCCATTACTGCGCCAACCCTGCCTCCACCCTCCACCCCAATCACTACTGACACGGAACGACCTGCAACTGGTGAGGATCAGAAGGCTTCTTACAGCATTAACCCGCCCGTCTGCAGTGCAGTGTGTGTGTGTGTGTGTGTGTGTGTGTGTGTGTGACAGAGAGAACAATTTCTTCGCGGTGACAGCCTCTACCCCATTTCATCAGAAATTCCTTCATTATTCATCCCAACGCTCATCTTCACCCCCAATCCAGCAGAACCAGTTACATAAATTCAGTTTAGAACAACTTTATTTTAGAAAACAACAAATGTATTGAATTGAATTAGTTTAATATGCTGTTAGGCAGAGAGGAACATTTGGAACCTGTATTAAAAAAAAAAATAAACTGAAATGTGATTCTGTGGAGGCAGGTCAGATCTGATCAAGAATCATGTAGAAGCTTGCAAAATGTGCATACCCCAATTTCTATAAAGTTTCTATACTTTATTATTATTATTTAAAAAAAAGCCCTGTCAGAGACATCTTTACCTCACCAATTCAATTAGAGTTGCACTTTCCCCCGTACCAATCGCACATCCTCTGCCGCAGTCCCAGAAGGAAGAGATGCGACCTTTAACGCACTGCAGGAATGAGATCTCTGCAGCGGCAGCAGTGTGGGAGCGGTGTGGGAGCGGTGTGGGAGCGGTGGGGCACCAGCAGCCACAATCTCTGCTCATTTCTACCTTCACTCGACCCCTGACATTTTCCACAAGGTGCCGAGCAGTGATGCTGTTGTTTGGTCGCATCACAAGCCCCCTCTTCATCTGATAAGGTTTTTTTTTTTTTTTTTTTTTTATACTGAATGCAAAACTCACAGTTTCCCTACACAACAAAAACAGTTCGGAGGAATGACATTTTATTCTTTTATTTCATACGAACTGACAAAATTGTTTAAGCTCACTTACTTGATGTGGGACCTTCCACATTCCAACGTTTACAACCACAAGTCAGATTTCCTATCCAGTAAAGTTTCCCAATTCACATATTATGAAGCCCCCAAAATGTCAGCTACAAAACACAGCTTCTCTCCTGCCTGTTTCTGCATTTCTGATTTTTGCAATTGTCATTGTATTTGGATTTACTAGCCTGTTATCAACCAATGCATGTATACAGAATGGGATGAATAAAGCAAAGCTAAAGACAGCCATGGTTTCCCCACTTAATGCTCCGAGGTTGAAAGGCAGGCAGTGTTAAAACCCAGATTTATCCTTATTTGTATTCAATAACTCACCACAGAAGTGGGCTTCCTACAGACATGTCCATACAGTGTTATTTGTCTGTGAATTGTATTATGGTATATTATAGCCTTAATCCACTCACAGAACATCCCCCGCAATTACCCTGTCTCCGAGACGCGAAAACAGAAGAGTATGGCCACGGCGCTAACAGGCGGAGAGAGAAGTTTATGAGCCGTTCTTAATGGGAGTCAGCAAGCTGCCATAAACCACACTGAGATGTGTTACAGTGAGTACAAGCGCCGAGGAGGCAGCTGAGAGGCCCGAATGCTGCATGCTAATGATGAATTTGAATAATTTCAGGCAGGCAGGGCGGGAGGGAGCAAGTGGGGGAGAGGCTATTCCCCTCGACCCTCCTCCCTGAGGATGTTTACAGGGTAATAGGGCTGGGCGATATGGATATTTATCAGGGTATACATTATTCTGGGCAATTAATCTAAAAAGCAACAGCATGTGGCATCTGATGAAGATGCTGGATCTATGTGTGGTGATTGTTTTAATTACAGTTATGAAGCAGGCCTGATACAGAATGAACAATTCACACAGCACATTATCACAGATTCTGGCATTGTAATTTCAAGGAATTTCAAAAATGGATTCTTTAATTAGTTAGAAAGAGAAACTTACATAAAAAAATTATGATCATTTTGATCATAATGATCATAATAAGGGGTGTTTTATTTATATAACCGGGATGTATACTTTTTTCACTCAGACGTGCAATACTACTCACCTGGATGTCTTTGAATGTTTCTTTTACCCCCCTGCACATACTGCTACCCCCTCATACTTGTACCCATGGCATAATCATTATGTCACTTAGCACTATCTCGGGCATTTCTCTGGATATAGTAATATTATTATTGTTATTTAGCCTTAAGCTATTTTTGATATTTGCTCTATTGTACTATTTTTTGTAAATATAATTTATTCCTCTTGTTTCTCCAAATGCACTGAGCATGTTGTTGACAAAAGAATATCCCTCGGGATGAATAAAGTTCTTCTTATCTTATCATATGTTGCCTAACACACACATTTCATTTGTTGGTTAATTCTGAAACGGACCTAAATTCATTATCAGTTAAAATAATTTAGTTAATCAGTTTAAATTATAGTGTAATTATTTGAATATATGAATCTTACACACCACAAGTATAAAGCTGTTTTCTGAGCTAATTCACAAAACACAGTAAATATCTTAAAATAACAATTAGACCTTAAGAATTAGACCAATTTCATTTCTATTGAAAATTAAACCAATTTAAACCAAACTAGTCACTTCCAGCACAGTGTTCTCACTTAAAGTTGAAATGTGACAAATATAATTTAATATATTATTATTATTATCATTCTAAAAAAAAGCCTCAATCAGTATGTGGTTCTATACAAATACAATCTGTGGTGATATTATTTCCAACCTTATCAAAATGTAATGAATTAATTGTTGAATAACAGTCCATAATTAGCCACATGCACCTTATGTAGCAAATTACAGAAATATGATTCTACTTCTCACACACACATACTCCACAGCGCACTACAGAGATGTGCAAATGAAGCACAAATGGAACGAACACAAACCCAGCAGTCCCATTTCAGAGCTGCAGCCTCCGTGTACATGCCTCAGCATGAACAACGACACCTTTCATCCAGCTGCACGCTTTACTACTCCCTCCGCAAACAGTCAAACCGGCATATCAATTATTTATCAGCCTCTCCTATACCGGCGTGCTAATTACCGTCCACATATTAGCATGCGAATGAATATACATCCTGGCTACGAGCCGCCGGAAACGTGGGAGTGGCGCAGTGCGCTCCCGACCAGAGAGACCTGTGGAGATGAGGTGGTGAGAGGTACTTCATCAGGCGGCCCACCGGGGACCCACTAGTCCCCACCGTCTCGCTCAATCTGGGCCAGCGTGGTGGCTGCTGGGTGACGGCGAATGCTGGGCCGGGTGTCTCGTTCGTGGTGGTTTATTTATGCTGACCGCAGCTCCCACCTCTCCACACCGAATGGGCAAAGGTGGCGGCAAGTCGTGGTTCGGTTTCCAATGGAAGGCAGCAGGGGTGGAAGTGCTCCATTACTCTGACAACAGAGCGCCCCCGCCGGCCTCCCGGAGGCTTAAGCAACGCTGGGTTGTGGGCAGCGTTCCAAAAAAATATATAAAAATACCATTCTGGCTACGCGGTTCCAGCGCGCTGCTGCGGTAAATAAACACGTTAGGAACTGCAGCCCAATTAGAGCCTCTTCCTGCCAGTCGGTATACATATAAACCGGTTTGCTGGATTCCGTAGGTGCCGCGCCCAGCACACCTGCTGCAGAGGTCTGGAATGTTCCAGGAATGTTTAAAGAGCTACAGCGCTGGTGGGCGCAATATATGAGGAATACTGGAGAACTGGTCTATTAAAAAAAAACATCCCATCACTACGCATACGATTTAAAACCGAACGAACGACCATCATCATCAATATTCATCTTCTGCACCAGTAAAACGCATTTCATATTTTAGTTTTATTTATTAAAATTCACTCCCGGCCAGGTCTGCATCTCCATGTACACCTCCGCATTTTGGGTCATGTGACCCTGTGCCTGGGGTCAGTGGGCATGGCTCCAGAATGGCGCTGCAGAGTCACCACTGTTCTTTAAATCAGACGGAGCTGAGAGGAGAGTCTAAATCGCGGTTTTTGGTGCAGACGGTCGCAGGGGGAAGTGCTGGATTTCTGTATGTGTGTGAGTGTGTTGACGGTGGAGCGGAGCAGCCGGCCTCGGGCAGACTGTATTAAAAATTCATCCCATGATTCACACACAGCACGACTGCCGCTGTTAAGATCTTTTACACACGTGCGTGAACGAAAGAAAGGAGCGCAAAGGAAGCCATTTCCTACACCCTGCACACCTTGCAACAACCTCCGCACTCCAAACATTTCCCATCCTGCAGCCCCTGTGGACACGGAATTACGTAAGAAATACGAAGTGATTCCTAAAAAGAAGGACACAGCAGCTGACTGTGAGGTATCTGTTAGCGAGCAAAGGAATAAAATGGATCGATGTGAAACACACACTAAAAAAAAAAACAAGGTCATGGCGTTCTCTAATAAATCAATAGAGATGTAGACGCAGGGTGGGACTGGGGGTCGAGAGGAGAGGAAGAGGGAAGAACTGTCACCTACAAACATGGCAGAGGCTCTCAAGGTCACCCTGGCTGTGAGGATGTGTGTGTGAGACAGAGAGAGAGAAAGATATGTGGGGAGTGAGCGTCTCATCCATATATTTGTGTGTGTGTGTGTGTGTGTGTGTGTGTGTGTACTCGTGCTTATTACACTGGGTTATTTATGAAGCTGCCCCTCCTCTGGGCTTTAATAATTCATGCACCGCGCTCCCCTGAGGCCGCGCTCCCAGAAACCGAGGTGAGGGCCATTTATCAAACCCTCATCCCTCTACACACACACACACACACACACACACACACACACACACACACACACACACACACACAGCTCAATGTTGCTGCTTCATCTCAGTCCTCAGACGGGCCGTCACTGCTCTCCAGCCCACCGTGAGCCTCTGACATCACCACACACAGACACCCTCGCCCCCTCCAATAGAGACATCACATGAAACATAAAAGACTGGTACTGTACAGCAAAATGCATGCTGCACAAACACTGACACTGTCAAATACTATATTGGTGTGCAGAGGACAAAGAGGCATGATGATTGACAACTAGGGTAATAACAATGTAATATACATATTAGAAATATGTAACTAAGGTTGTCTTACCTTTAAAAGCCTAAGCATACAGCTAAACCTAAACTCCAGGTCATGGAGGTTTTTAAATAAACATCTACCCCTAAACCTGTGAACCACACTCCATTTGTAAGAGAAAAAGTGTCCCCACTATGACCTATTGCTTTTATAAGTGTCTTTGTGAGGACATCACACAAACTCCTTACCATGGCTACAGCAGAGGACCTGGTTGGGGCTCAAGTGGGGGCAGGGGCTGCGTTGCTGGCTGTGTTGCCGGGAGCACTGTGGGGTGGGCCACGCCCTCTCCTCATGCGCTCACCTCTGGGCCCCGCACCACACACACACACACACACACACCTGAGGAAAAGAGAGAATAACAAGGGAGGTGAGTTTAATAACAGGTCACTGATTCTTCCATGAATTAGCGTTTGTATTTTAGAGCTTAATTTCTCACTAAAACCTCATCCCACCCCCTACAAGGTACACACACACACACACACACACACACACAGTGGAGGGCAAGAATGATGAGGGACTGACAACTCTGACAGCGACATTCAGTGAATTTGAGTTGAAATCCCTGAACACTTGACCATTTCAGAACAGATCTAAGACAGTGGTCCTCTGTACATACTCGTGTACAAACTATTTTACACACACACACACACACACACACACACACACACACACACACACTGTATCAGGTACGTTCATCGCACTGATATTAGTCTCAGTCAGGCAACCTCTTTGGGTGGGTATGTGTGTGGGACCCCACGGTGCTCTTTTATTAGATTAATAGCCATAATCATTTATACATCAGAGATTAATGGCAGGCACTGTTAAAGTCTACCCCATAAGCCCTTATCATCTGCACTAATCCCACAAACTGCACTGATGTCATTTCCCCGAAAACAATTTCATTCCCCTGGATTAGGGCACACAGAGGGGTCCTACCTCACTACAGAGAGAGAGAGAGAGAGAGAGAGAGAGACAGTAAATGAGTGTGTTATCTTTTTTGGTCTTTACAACCTTTAACCTTCATCTAGCACGAACCCAGCACAACTGGAGATATGTTTAATTCGTTATTCTGTGTATGTTCTGAACAAATCAGATTACTGAAAACCGGCGTTCATTATGCAATAACATTAGCAGTTAGGTTGCATTATAGTATGCATGGTCTTCACCAGACCGGTTGCAGTATGAACAATACTAACAATATTTTATTGATAAAATAATCCTAATCCACAGGACCTGCTCAGAGAAGGTGTTTCACAATCTCCAATGTCTCTCAAGCACACAGACGCAGGTTAAGATGCTTCCCATAGCTCTGGACACACACACTTCGGAGGTTGTCACATGGTCTCACACACGGTGCACATCGCATTGTGCAAGATCATCAGGATAAATGCCGTGCGAGCGCTCCTGATGATGAACATCACCACGCCGTCGGCACACAGGAAGAGTGATGTGCTGCAGACCGCCTCTGTGCTCCCTGGTCCCCCGGTGCTACGTTCACACGCCGCTGACAGAGCCGCTCTCCTTCCATCCACTCCACGTTTGGCTCAGATTCGTACACAAATGGCTCCAGGCAAAAGTCCATCTCTCCCCCCTCCCCGACTCGGCGCTCATTAGGGGTGTCATTGCAAGAAAATGGACTGGGTGACAGCCACTTAACCATGTAAATGACTCCAGGCACAGGGACTCTAATTACTAATCCAGCCACGCTGGCAAATGTAGAGAGATACAACTCAAAAATCTCAATACCTTTGACCCTTGAGATCTTTTACGAACACAGGTCTGGTTCTGATTCATCAGACTGCAAAGGACTCGCGTAGTCCCCTCCACGCGAGAGTGGGACCCACAAGCCCTACACCCTTCAGTCCGGGACGAATTACTGTACATTTCAACATCTCACAGCACAGAAGACACATTCAGCAGCGCTGAGCTGCTAACTGTAATTCTTCCTATAAATGGTGCCTAGCAAAACACAGATATACATCGGTAGAAATAGACTGATTACATGTACAAAAGCCCCAATAATAAAAAAAAAAATTACTTACAATTGTGAGGTGATTGAGTGGAGACATGTTATTCAGAGCTATTTTTCAATATTTTACTAATATTTGAATACTTATCGTATCAGTCAGACATTTTTAATGTCTGAAATATAAATGTATAAAAATCCAGTGTGATTTTTGGTTAAAAATCAATTTTGCTGGGTCTTTATGAAAATGCTAACAAAAAGACTCATGTATTTTTGATAAACTCATTATAATAAGACAAAAATACACCCCTAAATACCTACGCTACATACTTGACAACTGGATGACAACTATAAATGTTTATTTGAAATGTATATATTATACCAGCAATCAGACTAAATAATCTTCAATGGAAGTGAAGTTAATTGATCTGTTTACGTGGTCACAGATACGAATGGTACCTGATAAAAACATCGATGTGTTCCAATTACAACTTTTTTTGTGTTTTGTTCACTGTAATGCTGGGAAAGTCATCCAGGAGATCATTTCAGGTTCATTTTAGATAATTAGAATATGAATAATATGAATGGAGTACAAACATCAGTGTGGTCCAATCACTTCTCTCTTTCTCAACAGTCCTCCTCCACTGTCCCTTCCTTCTTTTGCCTGCAGCACCACCTCATTAAGGAGGAGCTAATAAGTGGCTGTGCTCAGACTATTAGTGTCTTGCTGGAGGGGTGTATGTGTGTGTGTGTGTGTGTGTGTGTGTGTGTCACCTCATGACACAAACAGCAGTTTTTATTAAGAGTAATAACACACATATGCTTGGTTTTAAATTTTTGTGAGGAGCAAGGACATTTACTGCATAACATCAGTATTACTACTAGTGAGTAGAAACTTCATAAAAATATCATGTAGCAGCACAAGAAAAATACATGCAGACACACATGTAGTCCTATCACACTGAAACACAGAAAGTCCATGCATTTAACAATTATATCTCTCTTATGATGCACACACACATTTCCAAAAATATTCAATGCCTCCCATTTGAAGAAAATGTAAGCATTTTTTTTCTTTGATGAAGAGGAAGAAAAAGGATCCTAAATATTTCATATTAAAATGTGTGTGGTTGCAGTTACAATTCATCCGGGAAATAAACAGGATCCTCACTCCACTGCCCCCTTTCCCAATTTCAGAGATAATAGAAGAAGGGGTGGAGTAGGGAATGGCTTTATTTTTTACATCCCTCCGCGCCATCCGTACCCACGTGCCAGGCCCGCAACACGACTAATTACACGCCTTCGCTTGTGCAGAGATGCAGAGAGGGCTTCTTTCCTCTCTGGGGTACTGATCGAGCATAAGCTCCAATTGGCTGTGGGGCACCTCAAACAACAAAGCACCACACAACACACACACATTACAGACGGTATAACAAATTGACATAATACATTATTACAAATGTATTAACTACAGTTTGATAAATACAGAAGCAAGTGTGTGTCCCATTGCAGCAGGCAGAGACACAGGGCCAAATGATGTAGAGCCTCATACAATTCAAGTGTTCAAGTAAGCTGGAATAGTACGGAACAGAGGTCTGTGAAAAGATGCCTGTACTGGGTGACTGTTTTGTGCAGACACACATCTCAGCATCATGTATTGTGAAACTGTTCTTTCATTGTTGGGGCAGTGGTGGCCTAGCGGTTAAGGAAGCGGCCCTGTAATCAGAATGTTGCCGGTTCGAACCACAATCCGCCAAGGTGCCACTGAGCAAAGCACCGTCCCCACACGCTGGTCCCCGGGCGCCTGTCATGGTGCCCACTGCTCACTCAGGGTGATGGGTTAAATGCAGAGGACAAATTTCACTGTGTGCATCGTGTGATGTGCTGCTGTGTATCAAATGTGACAATCACTTCACTTACTTACTTAACAACAATTAAGTTACATTTTACATTTAAGGCGTTTACCAGACGCCCGTATCCAGAGCGACTTACAACGTGCTTCCATGTCACCATGGATGAAGTGGTCAGTTCTGGTTCACTAGGACCTCCAACTATGAACACAATCTTTTTATTCACTCTGTTGTAGTTTCTATACAGAAGTCAGACAATAAGAAGGTCACAAGTTCATCTAAATATTCTCTAAAGAGGAAGGTCTTGAGCTGTCATTAAGTGAAGTGATTGGTGGTAGTAGCCTAGTGGGTAACACACTCGCCTATGAACCAGAAGACCCAGGTTCAAATCCCGCTTACTACCATTGTGTCCCCGGGCAAGACACTTAACCCTAAACTGCTCCAGGGGGGGGACTGTCCCTGTAACTACTGATTGTAAGTCACTCTGGATAAGGGCGTCTGATAAATGCCGTAAATGTAAGTGATTGTCACATGTGATACACGTTTGAAGGTGCTCAGTGACTGAACTGTTCTGACCTCGAGGGGAAGTTCATTCCACCACCGAGGGGCCAAGACAGAGAAGACTCTAAGATGAGCGTCTTCAGAGATGGAGAATGCAGAACACCATGTCCAGGTGAGACCACTTCCTCATTTTGGGTTGTGTGTGTTTAAACAACAGCTAAAGTTCCCCTGTCAGTGTTTACCTGTGGGCTACTTTGCCACGGAACACCAGCTCGCTGCTAAATGGGACCCTTTCAGTGCAAGTGTTGGAATCCTGGCAGCTGTAAGAACACACGTTAAATTCACAGACGTTCCTCGGCTGTACAGTCAGAGAGAGAAAGCAGCCTCCACCCCAAACCCAAACCTCGTTGGGGTTTCCTTTTGCCCCCTCTTTACATTCTTGTCTGGTGGAGCGGTGAGGGTGAGAAGGTTTATGCAAACAGCAGCCAGTTTACTCTGGGCTCTGAGGGAGCCCTGAGGACCACGGTCTCCACGGGGACCTGTCTGAGACGGGGCCGAGAGACATGGCACTATTAATCCCACCCGGGCAAACAGCGAACTGCGATCCGCAGGAATGAGGAACGCTGGCGTAAAGCACACAGACCTCACCATCAGCCTGGGTAACGCACCCCCCACCCATTCTGGTTATTTTAAGGTTAACAAGTGACTCTGTTCAAACTCCGGTCTCTGGAGTGCTGTGACATGCAGCAGTGATGGAGAGGGCGAGGACAAAAGCAGCCCCCCCGACTCATTAATACTGCAGAACACTGCGGTGGGACCCAGAAACCGCGTAATCCGGCCCCAAACCATACAGCAATTAATCTGAGAGAACACAATAAGAGCAGTGCGGTGCGGTGCAATACTGAGAGGGGGTGGGGGGGCTCACCAATCTGCCTTGCTGCAGACCGCAGGAATGGAGGGGGGTGAGCCGCACCTGAACTGGATGTACCGGGAGAGGAAAAAAAAACCATGGCGCCTCAACAATCAGGTGTGTACGGGGATAATATTTAAAAATATAATACTTTATCTCCAAGAACGTAATACTGATATATTTAATTAGTAGCATTCGGTAGTAATTACAACTTTTAAAAGTAAGACGCCACAATACAGTAAACCTGAATTCACATAGTGCTATCTTCTTGTGTGTGTGTGTGTGTGTGTGTGTGTGTGTGTGTGTGTGTATATATATATATATATATATATATATATATATATAAGTCATCACACACATGCACACGTTTTGCTCAGATGTCTCCAATTGATGATTTTGCAATGTGGGCAAAATGCTGACCATTCATTTTGGGGTATTAATTGACGATCGGTCCGTCGATAATTAAGATGGAGGATGCGTTCCTGCTGACTCTGGGTCAGTTCCCCCCGGGGACTGGCTGCTGACTTTGGCAGTATAAACGAGGTTAGACGGATGAGGGAGGGAGGGAGGGAATGTTGTTTTTATTTTAATGGTGGCGGAGGGCGTTACGCCGTACAAGAAGTTCAGCACACAACCTGCCTGACCGTGACGAGGACAACGAGAGAGACAGAGAGAGAGAGAGAGAGCGCGTGCGAGCGAGCGAGCAAGACAGAACAAGCCTCACTGATCAAACACTTAAGCTCCAGGTCTGTTAAAGGAGCCGATATCGGTCACATATAACACAGTTTCAGCCTATTAGCAACACAAAGACAAGGAGCGGACTGGTGTGTGAGAGAGGGGGACCTGCTGCTGTGTTGAACATGTGAAGGAGAGACGACAGATCAAGCAGAAGATCCGAAGAACTAATGCTGGAAAATAATCAGGCAAGGGTGGAGAACCGCGGCGTAGAAGGATCAGACAGGCCCCGCCCTCTTATTCTTATTCATTCACTGGCCCCCGTGCACGGTCACGTCATCCACCAGTTTTTCATGGGTTAACTCTGACCGTGGCCTGTTAGCGGGTAAATAAAGAAGTGTGGGTTCATTTTGTTCTTTACTACGTTGAAGTTGCATCATAGCTTGGACGTCTGTTTTTAAGTTAAGTTATTTCTGTGCCATTTTCTCCCGCTGTGGAGATGAATTGGTTCGTGATAAAAGCAGCTTCCTTCATAACAGAAATAAGGCAATCAGTGTCTCCCACCGGCTGAAGGTGAAGAACAATCATCCCTCCTCCTCCTCGCCATCAGCAGGGTCCCTCACGAGGGTTCAGGGAATCATGACACAGACAGAAAGGAATAAGCCCCGTTTTCGCTGATGTACCTCCGTAAGTAGATCTTCCGACAAGCACACCTGCAGTCACTGGGCCGCCTTCAGATGCAGAGGATGAGTGTAAAAAGGGCCTTTACAGCGGGGTCATGTATTTCAGGGGTTAAAAAAAAAAAAAAAAAAAAACGTTCATTGACCAGAAGAGGAGAGGGATGGGGAGAGAGAGAGAGAGAATATAAAGAAAAGTGCATTTAAAAAAGAGAAAAGAAAAAACTGCGATATTATTGTACGTGCGTGTTTGCTGCGCCAGCTCGACACTTTGCATCCAGCAGATAAATCAATATCCTCTGGAGGGCCGCGATGCTCGATGACTTCCAAATCCAGCGTGTTGTCGGCCGAATGCAGAGATGCGAGAAACGGAATCTCGCAGCCCCCACTCCGCTCTCTCTCTCTCTATATATTTATAAAAATTTAAATAAACCCAATTCTGGATGCGCTGTCGTCACAGGATTGCATTTCCTGACGGGAACGGATGGGCGGCCGCGTAGAACCCGACCCAGACGTGCGTTTTCTCAGGACCCGGCAGCACCATCTGTTCCCGCCTGCCATTTATATACGGCACCGAACCCGGCACGCAGCGGCCCTGCTGGAGCTCAGGGTCTGTGTGTGTGTGTGTGTGTGTGTGTGTGTGTGTGTGTGTGAAGTACGAAGCGGTGGGGTGGAGGTAAAAAAAACAAAAAACAAACAAAACAATGAGCTAAACTAGTAAAGCTGCAGTACTGATGCCATCGTAACGTTTTCATTAAAAATACATGGAATTATAATAAATAAAGGAAGTCAGGCCCCCGCTATTGATCTGCTGGTTTTTTGTTTGTCAGTCAGGGGCTAAAATTGTGCGTGTATGTTCAGAATCTCCTGAGCCGCGTTGGATGGTCGACTTGGCTCTCCAGGTCAACCTGTGCCCGCTGCTCAACATCCGCGGATTCGTTATCCAGGTCCGGAGCTCTGACCCAGCCCCCGGGGAGACTGGTCACCGTCGCTCAGCTCAGTTAACCGCGGCCCAGCATGCACTGGGGTGGCTGGCTGTAGTGTTGGTCATTTTGATTGAGGGCTGTCATGAATATTTCACAGCGCCAGCTGGCAAAACCCTTCTGATGTCAATTCAGTGAGCGGTGATCCCTCTCTCTCTCTCTCTCTCTCTCTATTTCAGTCTTGTGGAGCTGAGACGTCAGGACTCCTGAGATGCAGCATTAATATTTCAGTGCAAAGACGATCCACAGGTTCATGACCTCACTTCCTATGGCAGTCAACACACACACACACACACACACACACACACACAGCACTCGTTCTTCTTCCTTTTCCGTCTGTCTCTGTAGATGCAGAGAGATGCCATTCATTCACACACCCACACGGCCACTTTATAAAGGACCTTGACTGGACGTGAGGCGGCGTCTTATGACACAGGTGTGTGTTGAAAGTTAAGCTGAATGTCATCGTCTCTTTTCTTCTCTTCTTCCCCCATATAGGAGAAGAGAGGGAAGACACCCCCCCCACCACACACACACACACACACACACACACACAAACACAATGATTCAGTGAGAAGGTCACAGGGTAAAAGCTGCTGCCCTCCTCATATCACTCTTCTATCGCTCGCCCAGCATCGTTGCAGCCAGGGGGGTTCAGAGTGGCCTGAGAGACATGCAGAGTGTGTGTGTGTGTGTGTGTGTGTGTGTGTGTGAAAGAGAGAGAGAGAGGGGAAGAGAACAGAAAGAGGAGGAAGGAAGGAAATTCAGCTTGTCTCAGCAAAGTGCTGAATATTTAAACATGCTGTTTGGTATCTTGAGAAGCTCTGTTCTCCTCCCTGGAGTTTTAAAGTGTGTGTGTGTGTGTGTGTGTGTGTGTGTGTGTGGGATAGCAAGAGTGATTTGACTAAATCATTTAAAATTTTAGCTTGGGCCTTGGGGTTTGCCTTATTTCTCCATTTGTTATTTTTTCTAAGAAAGAATTAGATAACTAGATAATCTCAGTTGTGAAAGCTGGTCTGTCTCCAGCAGGATCTAAAGAAGCATCACTTCCTGGGTGTGAACTTGTAAATGAAAGGTCAGGCTGTCAAGGTCATATGGTATTCAGGGACTTATATATTCAATATTATTTATGACACATTTTGGAACATTTCTACCAAATTGCACTGGCAGACTGTGACAAATTGAACTTGATCATATATTCCTCATATATTCCCGTTTAGAAGTATTTCCTCCACATTTTCAATGTCAAATAACTCAATCATACAAGGTGTAGAATGTGACGTTGCTTGTTACTCGTGAGTTAAAAGTTTTTTAGAGAAAGAAATTATTACACACCAATAAGAAGGGTAGTTTATTTTGACCTTAAACTAGAAAATGTGCTCACAGAGTAGTGATGTGCTTAGTGGCAGTTTAAAAAAATGCCCTTAATATAAAACACATTTAGTTTTACACGGCTTCATATCGGAAGATGAAACACAGCAGTACTGAGCTGAATAACGATGCTGAAGATCATCACCGTTTCTCTACACATTCACCACCACCAGCAGCAAACCTACTTTCCTCGCGTTTCTTAGGAGGAAGGAGGAGAGAGGGAACGAGAGAGAGAGAGAGAGAGACTCAGTCTCTGTGTCAGGTTATCCTGTGGGAATTGTCGTCATGGCTACATCCTCTTCCAAGCACTATGCATTCCCAGTTGTGCTGAAGAGGAAGAATAAGAGACTGGAAAGAGGAGGACTGGAGGGGGCATGTGGCGGGGGCAGGAGAGAAATGTCAGAGAAGGGGGGGGCAGCTCTGCGCTGGTGATATAGATCACGTCTTGTCAGAGACGAAACAGAAAAGGGCCTTGACAAACTGATTTAACACACACACACACACACACACACACACACACACACACAGCCAGCAGGTATAACGAGTCCAAATAAGTTTACACTGTTTATGTCTCGCGTCTGTGAGACATTGTCCAGTCTAGCTTACGGTTTTTGTGTGTGTTAAACAGAACAAAATAGATTGCATTTGAGTGCGTGATGCAGCACAAGAATGTGTGTGTGTGCGCATGACAGTGTAAGTTGAGTGCGTTGTAGCAACACCGTGAGGCAATTGTGACACCGTGAGAACAGTGACAAAGGAAAAAAAATAAAATAAAGACACGCCTCTTGCTACCTACAGTAACCTTGTGTGTGTGTGTGTGTGTGTGTGTGTGTGTGTGTGTGTGTGTGCACGTATTAGATTCTGAAGCAGAAGGTGGCCACACAGTAAATCCGGTATGAGCTCACCCCCATGTTACTGGCTGTTTTAGCGTGACACACACATGCGCTCCCGTTGCTGCCACCGCAGTGTCCTTGAGAAGCCGATGACTTTGGCAGCCGGCATCAAAAGCGTCTCTCTTCTCATCTTTTTTAGCATTAAGCTCCCAGCAGACGCACTCAAGTGACATTTGGCCATAATCATTGGTGACGGTGTCTTGTTAAATAAAGACTACTCATCCATCGCAGCACGCGGGAACGCAGCATGCACTGGGCCCCGAGGTTCGCCGCATTTGTGCCGTTGCCACGTCGCTGTTGTGCTGGTTTGAATACGGGGGCATCTGGCGTCTGAGAGTTGGGGGTTTAACAGGGTTACGGCTGCGTCTCCGCTGAATGACTAATTGCTCTTCTCTCTCTCTCTCTCCTGCTCACGCCAACCCTCCTTAAACTCTCTCCATCTCCACCTCTCGCTCGCTCTCGCTCTCTCTCTCTCCTGCTCACGCCAACCCTCCTTAAACTCTCTCCATCTCCACCTCTCGCTCTCTCTCTCTCTCTCTCTCTCAGAATAAACCTAAAGTGTGATGTTCTCTCCTCTCCACCAAGCTCTGCTTTTTCTCAGATCTTCCCTTCCGGCAACTGCAGGCAGGCAGCATCAGACATGCTGCAAGGTGATGGTCAGCCTCACTGGGTACGATGTGAGACATTGTGTTTCAAGTACAATGGCAGCAACACACACACACACACACACACACACACCTCTTCATATAGGCTGTACCATTCTGAACCGTCTGAAGTCTGCAGCATGACATTATTGTGACATCGCTGTCGGCTGCATGGGTTTATACCAAGACACCACACGTATGGTCATGCATATGAATAAAAACTCGCATGGGTGTGGTGAGCACAAACACACATGTGAATTAGATCCTTTTATCCTTCCTTCAGAAATGTAGAAAGCTGCCAGGGACATCACATGGAGGCTGGCGCGCGGACACACACACACACACACACACACACACACACACACAGGTCTGTAACAGACAGTTGTTTAGGAAGGATGCTTTGTTGGATTTTCAGTAATGACAGTAAGTGAACACCATTTGTTCCACACCAAAGTACAACATGCCAGTGGATAATTTAATTCTCACCAGAGCAGCATAAAACACACACAACTCATCCTGACTGCTCATCACAACACGCCACGGACCCCTGCAACCGGAGCTGCAAAAGACCACCCCTGCGTACCCAGTGCTGGCAAGGCAGTAATACAAATATACTTCTCTCAAATTTGATCATGTAATCAGGAGAAGCTCGTGTGTGTGTGTGTGTGTGTGTGACTGGTACCTTCAGCAGTGAGATCCTGCAGATCCTGCTCTCCAGCACAGTGTCTCAGCCGCAGGACTCCAGACCTGCAATTAAATAAATAATCGGATTGGATGTAAACCTTAAATCCCACATTTCTCAGCATGTTTATGTCTTAACGCTGGCTGTTAATAGGCTCTGAACACTGAACATTGGCTCTGGTGGCCTCAAGAGTATTCATGTAATTCTGCCATCGTCTATTTATTTATTCTTTATTCTTCAGAGCGTAGAATAAAAAGATGTAAAAAGAAAAGAGTAATAATAAAACAGACATGTGACAGTCAACTCAGTGAAGAGGTATTAAAAAAATCCAGGATTGAGATTAGTATTGGGTTTTAATAATAAATAAGAGGCATAAACATTATAATGTGTCAAAAATTTTAAATGCATCCCTCTGTGGCAAATCCATGGCCTACATCCAAACACTCTGACCTGTGACCTCCGATGCAATACTGATACACCTGTTCAGCATCAGCACCACCCCACCCCTGATAATTAAAAAAAAAAAAAAAATCAATTCGCGGCCCCAATTAAAAGCAGACGCCTCAAGTGGCCATCAGAGCGTCCCGCAGACGGAGCAAACACGAGCAGCCGAGCGTGAGCCTGTTAGCACAGCTGCTGCCTGACAACTGACAGGACGCCGAAGCAGAAAAGCAAACGGAGACCGAGATTACAAGAGATCGGGAAACTATGAAGAAGAAGACGAAAAGACGACCAGAGACGATTCACCGTGTTTAAACACTGCTTGTGGGTTGGACATACTGTATGTTGATACATACAGGTTGGAGAGTGTGTGTGTGTGTGTGTGTGTGTGTGTGTGTGTGTGTGTGTGGGCTGGCATTAAACACTCCACATTCATCCCACCCTCCCTTCCTCCATCCATCACTCACTGTCCCACTCTGACCCTGGGGCTACTGTGTGGTGAGGAGGATAAAAAAGAAATAAATACAGACAGGCAGATGCATTCGGGTGTCTGGCGTTGCAGCACCGCCGCCTGACGCCTCCCTCCCTCCCTCCCTCCACCAGCGTGTACGAGAGGAGAGCAGCACCAGAGGGCAGGACACTGGTAATTGCAGTGTTTCCACACACACACACACACACACACACACACACACTGCTCAGGAAGCGCCGAGGGGACGAAGAGACGTATTAACAGCTGTGTGCAGAGACGTGGCGGCGCGTTAGGAGCCCAGTCACCTGACTCGGATGTCCTAACGCGCAGCGCTGCGGTAGGAGGCTGCCAATGACCAGTCCTCGTCGGCAATTTACAATCAAGCAGCGCAGAACACAGACAAGCCCACTTGTCCAACTGGCTGCCGACCATGGGGCTTTCGTCAACCGCACGGCCTAACGCCTGGGGGGCGTTCCCATCTGCACAGCACGTCGCTGAAGTTAGCTGAGCACAAGTCTGGAAGGGTGACCTTCAAGGTTCTTTATTGTTGTAATTGTAGGGACTAAATATTAAATCAATAATATATGTAATCAGCGTGCCATAAAACACTGAAGAGAGGTCATTAAAACAAGGAAATACAACAGAAGCCTGATCCAGAATAATAAATCAAACTAAAACTCTGTGAAATAAGTGGAAGTGACTAAAATACAACGGTCCTTTAGTCCTTGTTCATATGATTTTATTCTTTATTCAGTATTATTCCCAGTCCCAGTCAGCTGATCATGTGGCAGGGTTCTAGCACAAAAACATTTAAATTGTAAAGGTTCACTTGTATTTTTCCTTTTAGATCGTAGTGAATATAAGCAATATTGACTTGTAAATTATTAAATATCGATCTGGTGAACAAAGTTCTTTCTTTGATGCACAATTCTACAAGAAAGGTAAATTACTGAAAACTTTTTTTCTGCTTAAAAGTGCTGGAATGAGATGAAATTAAAACAAGATCAATTAAATAAAAAGAAAATCCAAATCCAATGGTTGCACTGGAAAATACTTGAAAATCAAAAATGTGTAACATTTACATTTACAGCATTTACCAGACGCCCTTATCCAGATCGACTTACAGTCAGTAGTTACAGGGACAGTCCCCCTGGAGACACTCAGGGTTAAGTGTCCTGCTCAGGGACACAATGGTAGTAAGTGGGGTTTGAACCTGGGTCTTCTGGTTCATAGGCGAGTGTGTTACCCGCCAGGCTACTACCACAGTGGGTGGCCTAGCGGCTAAGGAAGCGGCCACATAATCAGAAGGTTGCCGGTTCAAATCCCGATCCACAAAGGTGCCACTGAGGTGCCACTGAGCAAAGCACCGTCCCCACAAACTGCTCCCCGCTCACTGCTCATTCAGGGTGATGGGATAAATGCAGAGGACAAATTTCACTGTGTGCACCATCACTTCACTTTCACTTTCTTTCACCCATGACGGACCAGCCACCTCAAGCTGGCGCAGCTGTGGGCCGCTGGCATTGGTGTGGTGCCCAAACCAGCAATGATGGGCAGATCACCAGCCGGGCTTCCCCCCCACTGCCTTCATTCCAGTGTCATTCTGCTGGCAGGCACGGACGACATGCCCGATTGTTTGAAGATAAATAAAACTGGAAAAAAATATTTTTTCCCCCCTCCTGCCTTTTATCCTGACAATGACACAGGCAGGTCTCTAATCTGTGTGATCGGGAAATTAATTTACATCTGAGCCACTGGCTCCATGCAGGCAACAGCCCCTACGCTGCCGGTAAGGACAGAAGGTATGTAGGAAAAATACAAAACAAAAGACAGAGACAGAGGGAAAGAGAACGTGGATAAGAGGGAGGAATAATTTTGTTCCAAAAAACTCATGCATGCAAATGTTCACTGGCTATGGATCATTTGGCAATCATATAAGTGATATAATTTGGCTATTGATTGGCAGCTACATCAGGATACAATATCACACTACAGAGTTTGTATAGAGCTGGGACTGTAAACGTTTTCTGATTATTCGTGTTATACGTTTGCCAACAAACCTTTTTGACATGATGAGGATGAGACGAGATATAAATGCTGGTCATTTAACAATAAAGATAACAAAATATATCCTACAATATCCTGAGACTAAATATGGTTGATATATTTGGATAAAAACTACATTGCATTATTATGTTTCTGTTTCCTGTATGCACGGACGACGACGACGAAGCGACAGAGAAAATGACGAAGCGATCTTTAGATGCACCTTCTTTACAATGAAATGGAAATGTGGTCTCTGTGGTCGAGAAACATGGAAGAAAGCAGAGCATCTTCCGTGTCTGGAACGGATGGAGTGTATTCTTGAGTCTATAAGGTAACAATAATGTTCTAATAGGTACTATATTGACTGCGTTAAATAGAATGGCATTGCTAAAATCATTTTCATTGACTAAAATGCTTAAACTTGACTAAATTGAGCATGGAGTTGACTAAAGAGACTAATGAGACTAAAGATTAAAGACTAAAATGAGAGCTTGACAGAAAGACTGGAATAAAGGCTGCCAAAAACAACTATACTGATTATTCTACATAAATATCAGAATTTCTCAGACAAACCCAAACTCTCATTTGCAAAGGGTCATCTGAATTCAATGCCGTGTAAATAACCCGTGATTGTCATTGTGATACACTGCAGCACAGCACACAGTGACACAACGAAATGTGTCCTCTGCTTTTAACCCTTAGCAGTGGGCAGCCATGAAAGGTGCCCGGGGAGCAGTGTGTGGGGATGGTATATTGCTCAAGGAGACCTCAGTAGATGGCGCTGTCTGAGTAACATGGCATCTACTGATCTTATATTTTTCACAATAAATTGCAACCAATAGTGAAATGTAGTATTGGGTAGAGGTAGAATATAATGTAATATACCAGATATATTACATATTGTCACCATCTGCTCAAGCAGCACACCAATGTCCCCTGGACAAAACCAGTCAACAAGTGGCACAGCCCGAATGATGGAAAAATAATTCCACTGCAGATTTACTAGCTCAGGCGCCAGTCTGAACGTAAGTCCAGTGCATCTCAGGGTACAAGACGCGCAAGCTTCACAACTCATGATGATTGTAATCAACGTTTGTGATTGCACAATGCTAATTGTTGGAATCGTGTGAAGCCCCTGATCTCCTGTTTCTATGGAAAGACAATTTGCATTATTGAGCGTGCTGAGAGGATTGCTAGCAAAGGTATAAAACAGAGATAATTACCCTAAAATCAAAGAGACTGGGTTACTGCACAAAAACGGAGAGAGGAACTAAAACAATGGAGTACAGATTGAACATGAGGGGAAAAGAGAAGAAACAATGGGTGAAGTGCACCTTCACTGACATCTAATCGCTCTTATTTTCACATAAATGACATCCTAACACATACCATGTTCATACATGCATACAAAAATATGGCAATAAGCTATATTTATAACAATGAGCTGGAAACAGAATGTCTGGGGGACTAAAATGTAAGCATGAACCATTTGTCTGCATGAAGCTCAAAAGCTCATTTACTTCTGCAGACAAAAAATATACCAGCCAGGCCACATTATTGACACAGACGTCATGGACACCTATTAAAACTATTAAATGTCTGAGTATGATGACAAGGGTCGGTATAAGTGTCCACTGTGGTGAATGTCAGTCCTACTGATGGACAACAGCACCTCATGTCAATACGAGTTAGAAATAAATAATTTATTTACTCGTCCTGTGGTAGAACACTGACGCAGCTGGATGAATGGCAGGAGGCGCCAGGCAGGACAGGCATGACTCTCCCCACCAGAGTGGTATTGGACCCGGCACGTCCACACCTCCATCTCATCTCATCTTTAATACCCGGACACTCAGTTTACTAGGTTTTTAACTTTATTATTTTTTTTCTCTCATTGATCGTACAAATACTGGAATCTTGTATGGGGGTCACTGATTTGAAAAACAGGGAGTATAAATTTGCATTCATGTAAAAGCTGGAGGAGGAAGTATGTCACAGTAAACTCCGTTGGAGGTGTTGATGAGGATGAACAGGATGAACCAGTTTGAACATATCTTCCACCCACCCCACAGGTTCACCTTCTCTGAGGTTTCTGCCAAACAGAATGGCAGAATGGCCTTCAACCAATCTATATAATAGATTGTGACCTTTTGGTTTTTGTTAATCTAGGTTGTTACAGTATAAAATGGGATTTGGTTGAAATTCCAATATTATCCATTTGTGAAACCATTTACAATAGAAGCAGTTTAACTGCAGAGGTTCTATTGTGATTGTAGAATACAATATTATAGCAATAATTGCACAATTTGGCAGAAAACTTTGCAAACAAAGGTAATATCAGTCCAGTCTGCCTATGAAGACTATGAAGCACCACCTTGAACCAACTGAACTTGACAGTGGCATTATGGCAACCCCCGACTATAGTAATGTTGTAGTGCTGGGTGATATGTTGATATTATACTGCATAATTATTATGAGCTTGCATATAAATTCTCTCAGTTTTATTATCCTGACCATTATCAAATATCACTGAGCATTGTGAGTAGGGCTGTGTATCACAAAGCTGGTTCCAGAACAATACCTTGGTCACAGTGTGTATCCATGAATGCAGGACAGTTTTTGGGATATTCTATTCCCATCCTTTCCTAGTAAATGAGTATTGTGCTATTTAGAGTATAAAAGCTTTTCAATATTTTATGGTAAAAAATTTGATAAAAAAAACATGATGGACCAGTTGGACCACATATTCTGGCTCTATGACGCTCTAATTCAAACCCTGACAGTCTCATCAGCCAGAAAGGTCAAATAGGCAGAACTTGACTGCAGAGGCCTTTCAGTTGCTTTGGGCTTGAAAGATCCATTTACCCCACTGCTGGGCTCTTTTACAGCTTAGATATTCACTTCAAAAGACATTTCTGGCACGAATTTGAGCAGCCGAATCAGTGATATTCCAGAGAATTCTCTTCTGCTGGCTGGTGTTGGCACACATGATCAAAAACGATGTCTCATCACGTCACGCAATGGTCTGAGAGGAGGGGCGGGAAACCAGTAGATTCCACTGAAATGTGTATTTTGCACGGACTTGAATGACCGCAGATTTAATTCCTGAAATAACAAATGGAGGTGGTGTATCCCAGGAGCACGCGCTAAATGGGAATGCAGAGGGAGACATGTAGAAATGGAGTGTATGAGAGAGAGAGAGAGAGAGAGAGAGAGAGATGTCGTTTCGGTATGGGGAAAGCTTGCACTCTTTCTCGAGCAGAGAATGGAATTGATTTCTCAGACAAACACAAATCCACGGATCTGTGAAGGGGGCATCTGCCACTTACAGATGGGAGCACAACGTAGAGAATCCCAATAAGTGGCTTGTCAGCCTCGACCAGATGTGGTTCTCCCACCGTCACAACCATCCTGGAACTCGGGTTTAAACTCACCGTCCACTTTACTGACAATTTATCCCATCTGCTCCTGTAAACGGTTTGTCAGCCATCCATTACTCAACTCATCGACGGTCCGTTTGTGACCAGGTCCACTTGCTCACCAGATATTATTTACGCCATTCAGATGCGGCGGTGGGATGTTTTACACACCAGACAATATATATTCCGTCTCGTCATTCTGTGGAGGGATTCAGCCCTCAGATAAAAGGTCAAGAAGATCTCAGAGCAGGAAGAAATTAAACCAGTGACCACCAGACAACTCGAGCCATAATGGTTAAATGAGCGGCAAACAGAGAGATGGCATAATTTATCACGATCATTTCCATGGAAGCTGAACAGGTTTGTCCTAAAGAGGAAATAATAGCGAGGAAGTGTAAAGATTAAACGCTGTGAGTGGATAAAATGACGGCTCTTATCTCGCCTCCAGAGGCAAAACACTCGTGCGGGCGCAGACCTACCAGACTCCGCTGAACCGCATTTGACTTGCAAAGCCAGAGCATATAAAAGATCTGCAAGGTCTTACACAAGAGCAGACGGTTCTCCGATTCAGAGACATGTTAGAGGAAACTTAAAGAGACAGAAAGACAACAGTGAGGGGCAGTTCACACACAGCTCCCTCGCTCGCTGCATGCAGAATATTAAACCAGTTTTTGGTCCACATAAAGGGCACAATGAGGTCTAAACCTGCCCTTCTCCCTTTTTCTGGAAGCATTCCTGACCAAAAGTCAAGCTTCCTGCATGAGACACTAAAGAATATTGACACACTGGAGCAGTTTTAGCAGCGTGAATCCCACGTAAGGTGCTAATGTAGTTAGGGAAACGTAGCCCCAGATGGTTTCTAGTTTGTCTGAAGCCAAGGCCAGCACTGAACTGGGTGGTTGTAGCCTAGCGGGTAACACACTCGCCTATGAACCAGAAGACCCGGGTTCAAATCCCACTTACTACCATTGTGTCCCTGAGCAAGACACTTAACCCTAAGTTGCTCCAGGGGGACTGTCCCTGTAACTACTGATTTGTAAGTCACTCTGGATAAGGACGTCTGATAAATGCTGTAAATGTAAATGAAAATACAATTATAACTATACACATCACAGCGCACAGTAAAATACATTATTCCAGCCACATCTAGCTCCATGATGCCTTTGTACCAGCCTAGTGGGTAACACACTCGCCTGTGAACCAGAAGACCCAGGTTCGAACCCCACTTACTACCATCATGCCCCTGAGCAAGACACTTAACCCAAAGTTGCTCCGGGGGGGGACTGTCCCTGTAACTACTGATTGTGAGTCGCTCTGGATAAGGGCGTCTGGTAAATGCTGTAAATGCCGGCAGCCATGACCGGCACCCGGGGACGGTGCTTTGCTCAGTCGCCCCCTTGCAGCTTGGGATTAGACAAGCTTCAAGTTACCGGTCCACTTCCTTACCCACTAGTTCACCACTGCCCTGGAACTAAATTACTGGGAGGAATCCTTCCTGGCTAATAAAAATGCATGAAACCATTGATTAAATATGAATAGTTTTACGTTGTACCTACTGCTCCTCAGTATTGGTGGCCAGAAAACAGACAGACAGGAAAGCAGGTGCTGACCATGGTGAACTGAAGCAACATGACTCCACAACAGCAGCCCCATAAGACGCTGCATCCAGGAGAGCCTTGGCACCAACACTGCACTCATTTGCACATCTGGACAAGTTGTCGGTAGCAGGATCAACCCCCTTCGTTTGAGGAACGTTTTTAAAACGCGAGCGGAGCTTCTCCCGGACGCCCCCCTGGCGAATCCGGAGTTCACTGGGCTGAATGAACAGCGAACCTAGACAGCCCCCGGGAGCCTGGGCCTAGCGCTGCAGGGGTGAGGCCGCTGGCGCAGTGGCCGATTGTAGAGGTGGGACGGAGGGGGCAGGGGAACGTCCCCCCCGCACAAAGGACCCTCTGTTTTCTCGGTCCCGCTCTGCACAAACACCCAGCAGCAACGCCGCCATTGACGCCTTGCCTACGGCAGACGTCTCGAAAGCGCCACAGCCGCTCGTAATTTATGCCAGGTGTGTCTGAGGGCCCAAATATTTACCCATCATCCCCCTCCCGCCAGGACACTCAGGAATGCAGCACTGCACTGCAAAGTGCTGCTACACTGACTCAGCATGCACTAAAGGGCCTTTTCAACCCTCACATGGCACATGGGCCAGCGAAAAGGTCACACAAAGTAGATTATGTGACCTACAGCCAGCGAGATATATATAAAAACGAAGATTTAATGAAGGCAACGATGAGGCCAGCCAGCCTGGCATGGGCAGGACCACAGAGATTAAAGGCAGTGATCCTCACATGTAGGGCACAGCTGGGATCTTACCTGTCCCTGACACTGACACACACACACACACACACACACACACACACACGTTTCTTTCCAAATTAGATAGACTGTAATAACAGCACACAGTGCAATTACATTAATGTAGCCAGACTTGTCTAGCAATCGTTGTAGCAAGACACCCATTTAACACATCCCCAAAAAAGAAAGGCCCCCACATTCAGCGGTATCCGGGCCATGCCCCATTATTTTACTTCTGCGGTTACCATAGCAACAGCTGAACGGCCTCATACCAACCCCCCTTTTTTGCTTTCCTAGTAAATGAAATGTTGAGACCCTCCTAGCCCTCTACCAAAATATGGTGCTTGTGTGCACAACCCACTGCCACACACACACACACACACTAATGGTGACTTTCCTTTGGTCCATCTGACAAAGACATTTTTACAAACCTATACATTATTTACATGGTTCCCTTGAAGTACACAACACACATAAACACAGTTATATGGTAGGAGTCTCATTCATAAGTGAAATGATACTGAATATTACATTAAAAACAAAGAAAATGTTTTTAAAATCATAGAGCTGTATATTTTTCCCAAGATATTGATATTGCATAAGCAAAATCCACTGGAATTCAGTCCATTTTATCAGAAGTAATTAAAAAGCAAATGAGATTGTGTTGTGTTTTAACAGGTCCTATTCTGCCTTGTGATTCCTTTATTAGTCTGTAATTGGAATGAAATAAACAAAATCAAGAGTTATTGACTACATGAACGTGTGCAGTAAAGCTTGTTTGGGGCCTATTAGTGACCGATTTTGCACGGACCACTCGTGCCCCCTCTTCTTGCAACGGTGGAGGCAGGGCAGAGTTGGAATGATAAGGAAGTCATTAATTATTAGGTCAAGCACCACAAATCAACAGTTCAGCAGACTCAGGAAAACGTATCTTGCACTTATGTGTAGAATGAAAACATGCATGAATATTTACTCAAATATTTTCTTAAATGGTGGAATCAGTAGAAAAAAAAACATTAAAAGTGAAGTAATTGTCCTTGTGAAACACTGCAGCATAGCACACGGTGCACACAATGAAACGTGTCCTCTGTATTTACCAATCACCCTTGGTGAGCAGTGGGCAGCCATGACAGGCGCCCGGGGAGCAGTGTGTGGGGACGGTGCTTTGCTCAGTGGCATCTCAGTGGTACCTTGGTGCTTCGGGATTCGAACCGGCAACCTTCTGATTACGGGGCTGCTTCTTTAACAGCTAGGCCACCACTGCCCCTGGTTGTGGGTATGAATGATTTTGGACATTTACATTTACAGCATTTATCAGACGCCCTTATCCAGAGCGACTTACAATCAGTAGTTACAGGGACAGTCGTCCCCTGGAGCAAATTAGGGTTAAGTGTCTTGCTCAGGAACAGGATGGTAGTAGGTGGGATTTGAACCTGGGTCTTCTGGCTCATAGGCGAGTGTGTTACCCACTAGGCTACTACCACCCCATGCTTGCTGATTCGCTGAAAAGTGCAGTTAAGTGAATTATGGTGATTTGATTAATTTCATTTTCATGAACAATTTTGCTGATGACAAACCGTTTCAAAAAGTCAAATCAATGCATCTCTAGATATGGCTGCTGTTTCCACACATTAATGACACCTCTGTCATCCAGCCAGATCTTAAGACCAGTTCTCAAGAGTTTGTAGAAGACCTGCAGAAAAGACAGATTTCCTTCATTTAAATTGTGCGCTACGCAGTCAGAAAAAGCTGAATCAGATCCGCCGGCTCAGCTGTGGTGTTTGAGGAACTGCGGCGTCCCTTTCTACCTTCCGTCAAACCGCCATTTTCTCCTCTTTCCATCCCTGCGCAATACGGGAGCAGCTCACCGCGGTAATTCAGACCGCGGACGCGTTACAGGTACGGGCTCAGAGGGGCCTGACTCCCGGAGTCCCCTACAGGTCTGAAGGGCACAGCGCACTCATACACGGGCCTCCAGAGACTGCACCGTCCCACTACTACCTCAGCAAAACCCTGCTGAGAGACCAGCATCTGACACAGACAAACTGTGTGTGTGTGTGTGTGTGTGTGTCGCGTGCGCCCAACTGTCAATGCACAGCCACACAAAGTGTCACCTTACTCCTCCCGGGAATTCAAGGCTGAAATGTCGCACCTGACATATGGTGCTAGCAGGACGGTGGGGGGACATTCACATGCCCCCTCCTTCGCTCCCTCCGTCACTCATTGAGTCCATCGACCCCCCCCCCCCCCCTTCATTACGGCGAGGGAGGGGGGGAGGGATGTGAGGATGAAGCCATTGTCTCCTTCGCGTGCTAATATGTAAAAATATCTCCTCCTGAAAGCAAACTGGGTCAGAGTATTCCCAGCGAGCCCGGCCGAACCAGCCAATCGGATCGCAGCTGCGCGGCGCCACCGAACCGCATCCTAACTCCATCTCGTGCGCCTCCTCTCTCCTCCTCCACTTGGCATCAGTCCGCCGAGCGAGCGATCGATCAATGCCCAGGACCAGCACGCCAATTAACAACTCAGCCTGATTGTCGGAGGACAATCGCTCGGAGCCGGCGCGAGATAGCTGGCCGGTGGGGTTGGTGGGGGCGCGGCCGGTTGAGTTTCGGCTGGCGGAGACGTAAATAGGCCGGGGGACAGGACGCAGAATCCGAAATAGCAGCTGCTGAGTGGAGGGCCGTGACGCAACCTGCGAGACTTGAGACCCGGTGGAGGGGCGGCGGGCGGGGGGGTGCCGGCGGTGCCGGTCTGCAGACGCAGGGGCCTCTGGCTTCTGCACCGTCCACCTGTTAAAGCGGGTGGATCTTATGTAATCCAGCAGGCAAGCAGATTAGAGGTTTTCCCGGATTAGCTGGAGATAACGCTAAAGATACAGCACGGCTAAGAACGAAAGTTTTCTTTACGAAAGAGAATCGGATGCCAGGATGGAAATGATGGACTAGCTAAATCTGGCACACTTCGGTGATTAAGGTGTTAACCATTACAGACTCTCACAGTGGCAAAGCGTCAAGCAGAAGATATTCTACCAAAATGGAGTCATCAAATAAAAACGGCACCTGAAACCAACACTAAACGGCCTACACGTGGGAGGCTTTTTCATGAATAAATAAAAAAAAGAAGAGAAGCTTGTTGATAATAAATCAATATGTACCACCTTGCTGGTGGCAGATGCCAGGGTGTTAGAACATAATTATCCATCACGCCTGAGCCCCCCAGGTGGAAGGAGGCACGCGCTGCACCGTCAATACGTGGAAACACACACTTCCTCTCTGCTCCTTCATCCCTACTCACCTTGGCCTGGAAACATCAAACACACTCAGAGCTGCCCTCCAGAGTGACTGAACGTGTGTGTGTGTGTCTGAATTTAAGAGGTAGAAATGAGGCCTGGATATGCAGCGCAGGCTCTCATCAGAGGTGGTGGAGATTTCCAATTACACGCAGCCTTAAGAAGCTTATCAAGGGACACTGCTGGTCCAAGGATCCCCACGGAGGAGCTCTGAAGCCACCCCGAGCCCCGGAGCGTGCGCTCTGCCACAGTGCTGTGGGGTGGGGTGGGGTTCGTGGGTGAGAAGAGCATGACTGTGCTTGGGGGAGGGGGGGGGGTCATTCGTGAAATTCTTCTATTTTAGGTCTAAAGATGATCTCTCGGTGACACGGAGGGTCACAAGGCACCGGGCAAAAACGGGTTACAGCTGGGGTCCAAAACTCCAGCCTCCCCCCCCACTATTTCCCCCACCACTTTCTACTAACAAGTTTTACTTTCAAAACCGATCAGTTTCCTGTTGCCACCCGGCAGTTCCTCATTTCAACTAAAAAGAAACAGAGGAACAAAGTCAACATGGCTTGCCATGAAGTTCACATTGAAGGACCTCCTCCTCTACTCAGTGAACCCGTGAGATAAATCCTACTTAATAACCAAAGTGGTGTGCAGTGTGCGGTTTACAAAAGCAGGGAATAAATACTGCTATACTATTGAAAATTTTAATGTCTTGATTATAAAACCATTTCTTCCGCAGAGAAATTTAGTTCATTGGCGTGCTGTGGTTGCCTGGCAACGTGCAAGCAAAGGTAACATAGAAATGAAGTGATGTGCGATCCCAGGTGCATTTTGGCGCCACATTCAACCTGTAAGATTAGAGGAGTAACCGAACCGCTCTCCATACAAACTAGAGGCAGTCATTTCCAGCAATTCCAGAAAATTACTTAATGTTCTGCCGGCTCGCGGAAATCATCGGCAACAAATAGTAATAAAGTGAAGTGACTGTCACATGTGATACACAGCAGCACAGCACACGGTGCACACAGTGAAATTTGTCCTCTGCATTTAACCCATCACCCGTAGTGAGCAGTGGGCACCATGACAGGCGCCCGGGGAGCAGTGTGTGGGGACGGTACTCAGTGGCACCTCAGTGGTACCTTGGCGGATCGGGATTCGAACCGGGAACCTTCTGATTACGGGACCGCTTCCTTAACCGCTAGGCCACCACTGCCCCATGTCCCAAATGTCAACAGGCACTGCAGCGGGCAGCCAATGTAGGAGCCAATGTTTACATTAGAGGTGTGAACCTTCACTGGTCTCATGATTCGATTGCTTGCTTTGATATCGATGCATCCCATGTTTTACTTGGTCATGCGAGCTTTTCAAATACAAGAGTTGATGGCGTGTACGCCCGTGTCAAGCCTTTCATTTGCTAAAATGAGCTTGCACGCCCCAAACGGCAGAAACATACGGAATCAGTCTGTGGCGTCAGGTAAGTGCGGACTGAACACAGACCGTTTTTCCCTTCATTGGAGGAACGGACACCCAGAGAAAAAGTTCAAAACCCAACAAATGCTAACAAGGCTGCCAGGGGCCACACCGTGCATCGTGAAACTCCGACCCGGAGCAACGCTGTACTCGGGTCAGGCCGCCACGCTCACCACCGGCACTACTTTAAACACATTTCTGCAGCACGGCTTGCTAGAAAACATAGCAGGAGCACCGTCTGGAAGTATTTCAGGTATGGTCGGGTCGAGCCAAGCTCACGCGGTAAATGATCAGTCAGCAAACACAAACTTCTGGTCTATAGTACCTATCCTTTCCATACGATTCGCCGCGTGTAAATTTGTTTTCGGTGACAAGTGAAAGTATTTCGCATGCTGTAAATTTGATCTGCGATTCTCGGCCACCGTTGTCGGGTGATTAGCTTTAAATATCACAAGCGAGATGTGAAAACGCTTAGGAGGCGAAACGAAGTATAGCGCTCGATGAGCGGGCAAAGACAGCTGGTCTTTTAAAAAGCTGTACCTGTTCATATATATTTTTCCAGATATGCAGCATGAAAAACGAGGAGTACGTTATGTTTTTTTAAAGTTTGGCTTAAAATACATTTTTTAAAGTGTATGTATTTACTTATTTGTTCGTGCGTTATAATATATATTAGTGGTCTGACTTTTGTTCTCCTTAGTATTGGTATAGAGTTTGAAATTTCACTATCAGCCATGCACCTCAGGCAGACAGGTCCTGTTCGAAAGCAACCAACCGAGTCTCTGTGGCTAAATAATGTGTTACTACAGGTTTATTTCATGAAATAAAAGTTACGTTCCTCTGAATATTTCTATATTTTAATAACATTTTGAAAGAGCAGCACACCCCTTTTTTAAAAGGGTGGGTCATGGGGTTTTTAAAAATAATAGAGTTTTGCATTTGTGTATCTGTGTGCATGAGCATTCATGCGGCCACAAAAACAGAAAATCACCTCATGACACTTTTTTACGCAGGAGCAGCCATGCGCTGCCAGACAGTCAGTGCCAGGAGAGGTTTGGGGAGGGGTGTGAATGCCCGCCACCTGGATGCCTCCAGTAGGGTGGGCCTGAACCTGCCCCTGTTCTTTGCTGCACCCAGTGAATCTGCCGGCTCAGGCAGAGCTTCCAGGACCTCGGGCCGTCCCCTGCCTCGGCTCCATCTGTTTTGGTGCTTGAGCACCATCCAAACGAACCATCGAGGCGCACAGGGCGGAGCTATTTATATACTCATCCATTGCAGACTGTGCACGCCTTGCTCAAACCCTACACACAATATACATCCATTTTTAAAACCAGTTTTAAGTCAGACGGTGGTGAGAAAGCTAAACATGAGACGTCAGCAAATCAGATCATTTCTGACAATTAGGACAAGGGTCGGGTGCTCAGACACACACACACACACACACACACACACACACACACACACACACAGGACAGGTAATTCACACACAGAGCCAAGAGGAAGATAAGCCCCAGCAAGCAGCACTACCACAAAGAGGGTCTCTCCCGCTGCCAGGGACCCACTCGTCTTTATCAATATTCACCACACTCGTTTACCGGGCAAACAGAGGTCCCCTTTCATCTCGCTAATAGTGCGACGGGCAATCGCACAACCACGGTGTAATTGGCTAATTCGCCGGGGGGCCAAGAAGGTGAACGCCATCCCGGAGTACCAAGCCAATCGAGACAGAG
Organism: Denticeps clupeoides; assembly: GCF_900700375.1. Classification (NCBI taxonomy): domain Eukaryota; kingdom Metazoa; phylum Chordata; class Actinopteri; order Clupeiformes; family Denticipitidae; genus Denticeps; species Denticeps clupeoides. The sequence goes on from NC_041709.1 coordinate 1,149,032, forward strand.
AGAAAGAAAGAGAGAGAGAGAGAGAGAGAGAGAGAGAGAGAGAGACCCCCTCCTCCCACTGCCAGGCCACTTATAAAATCAGCCGGAGCGAAGCCGGAGTTCCCTTTATTAAATTATGGCACCATCCGATAGCCAGCCACTCGGACTCGGAGTGTTTAATTGAATATCTATACCGACAATTACGCAAATTTTCAGCGTATGCTGCAAACAGTGATTAATCTCTTGACAACAGACAGGTCCAACACACACACACACACACACACACACAAACTCAAAATTCCAGCAGCTGGATCCAAAAAAACATAAAGTAAAACATGACAGGGGGGTATATCGCAATTTGGTGATATATGTATATATATATAATATTATATATACATAACCCTCTATATAGTAGATTGTGTGTGTGTGTGTGTTGTGTCTACACTATGTAAGTGTAGAAGAAAGAAAATAAATAAATACTTTTGCCCTCACTTTCTAGAAAGTGTGGGATGTAGGATTTTTTTTTTTCCCCAGATAATTTTAACGTGGAACACGATAGAACAGATTTGTAATAAAATGGCACGTACGTGAACCGCTAGGCAGCGTTACAGGAACGGAGCAGGCGGACCAGGTGTCTGTGCTCCCGACCCAACTGGAGACAGGGCAGATGACAGCTTTGCATAAACAAATGCGTTTCGGGAGTTTTAACGTCTGCTTTTGGAGATGTGAAACCCTGGCCGTTGCTTACAATGGCTGCAGCTTCAGAACAAAGAGAGACGGGAAAAGAAAAGTCACCTGCGGCCTGACAGCGGGATCATTTTAACAAGGGAGGGGGAAAAAACGTGGAGGGACGTCACATTACGAAGCCAGCAAAGCTTCTGAGAAGACACAACTACCCAACGAAACCTGAACTGATCCCTTATTTGGGGTTTTTGCTCAAGTCGAGATTGACAAAATGTATATTTCTAAAACACTCGGTACTTAAGTAACTGCAGCGGTTTGGGTTCTTGTTCAGCCATGATCCGAACCCAGGAAACCAGAGGGGCAGCAGAGGGCAGAGTGGGGTCCATCTGGCTCTGCTGACCTACATGATTTGAGAGGACAGAGGAGAAGCCGGCCTGACAGACCAGACACCCAATGGCTCTCTTAACACACACACACACACACCACAGGCCTTCCTGAGAAGCAGCCTGAAAATCCATTATCACACATGAAGCTGAGGGCTGCCTGTTTTTTTTAATAATACCCCCCATCCACCAATCATCTGAGAGCTTTATTTTTTAAAAGGCTGAGAGACAGAGAGAGAGAGAGAATGGTCTGGCTGCTGAAAGGTTTTTTTTGTTGTGTGTGTGTGTGTGTGTGTTTCATTCTTGTACGCTTGTCCTTAACCCACCGTTACTTAATGTGAGGCAGGGCTGCTGCTTCGCGTCCCTCTGTCCTTTTAGGCTTTTTATCCTGTGCCGCTGGCGGCGTGGTGACCTGCCACGGCTCTGCGCTCCGTCTCAGCTGCCTTACATGGCCATGGATGTGTGTGTGTGTGTGTGTGTGTGTGTATAGAGGGTCTGCTTTCTTCTCATCTCTGGAAATGTTTCAGTCCATGCTGCTGCCACCACTGTCAGATGCTTGAGGTTCATTCTGTCTATCGCATTGTGTTTACAGAGCAGTGAAGACCACTTTCCCCCAGTCAGGGACTTAACACACACACACACACACACCTACACTCCACATTACCAAAACCAAACCCTGGATGACCTTCCCAGCACTTTCCGCTTTATTTCTTCATACATTAATATTAACATAAGAGGTGGAAAAAAAACGAATAACAAACTGTTAATAGATGCTGCTGGGTGTGTGTGTGTGTGTGTGTGTGTGTTGCCTGTAGCTCCCTGTTCACTATCCTGACGCACAGAAGTGATTTATGCACCATCTTCAGACCTGGGAATACAAGCATCCCTCCTTTAGCAAGAAAAAGTGCATCATCAGCCCGGCTGCTCCTCTCCTCCCATCTCTCGCCCCCACGTCTCCTTCGTCCCCGAACCCTCCGCTCAGAAGACGCCAGCTACCTGCCCTCCGGTCGCGAGATCGGAGCGTCGTCACCTCCGCACACGGTACAGGAATAGCACAGATCAGCAGGAGGGGGTGAGCGAGCGAGAGAGAGAGGGAGGGAGGGAGGGAGGGAAGGTAGAGAAGCCCAAGGAAGGAATCCACCTCCTCCGTCTCACCCATGGACCCGAACACAGCGCCTCAACACACAGTGTGCAGCGTTGAAAAATACCAAAACGCGACCAGAACCCGCCAACACGCTGCCAACATGCTGCCCACGTCCTGCAGCGGCTACACAGCAGGGGACGACTAAATAAACGGCCGAGACAGCAGCTCCGGACCTTATGGTGATAAACTGACGTTGTCCCTGAGAACACGCACATCGTGAGCGGGTGGCCGGTGACGTCTCGACGTCCACGTGCCGTGCAGGGGGACCTTTTCCCTTCACCTGTCCCCTCAGATAAGCACGTGCTGCCTTTCCGGTTTTACGGCGTAGCCTGAAATGCAAATGAGGAGGAGAGAGACAGGACGTGGAGGAGAGTGGCCTGTAGAAGTATGGGGGCACCATCAACACCATTCACCAACCATAAATATTGGCGCAGACAGGAAGTAGTAATGTCTGCCATTTCTCCCCCCCCCCCCCAAAAAAAAAAAACCCAGCTGGTTCTTCTGAGACTTTTTAGGGGAGGGGCGGGAAATTCTCTGGGCGGAAAAAGCATGACAAAGGGGAGGTAACCTTTCCCCTTATGACATCATAAGGGGAGAAATTCCAGATCCGACCGTCTGAGCGAAAAAGAATGACCAAATCACTTTTTCTATCGCCATTTATGGCCTTTTCATAAAGAACACGCCAAATTACTTGTGATTGTGAGCCCATGACTTCAAAAACACACTAAAAAACTAAAAACACAGCATGCACGCGACACGGACGAGTGCATCAGGACGGTGCGGTGCCGCTCCGCTCCTGGGCCCCATGATCACGCGGCGCACCACCGGCTCCACGGCCAGCGCAGAGAGCGCCCCCCCTCGCTCCAACGTGTCCCACTCCTGACCGTTAACGGACGTGCGCCGCGGCGTCACCGCCCAGGTATCTATAGGTGGGGATCCTCTTCACCCAGTACCCGCCCCGGCGTTTTGCCACCCGGTGGTGTCCAGCTGACACCCCGAGGTTGAACAGAGAGGAGGAAGGGAGGAGAGAGAGAGAGAGAGAGGGAGAGAGAGAGAAGCTCCGTTTCCTAGGTGGAATACATTACAGCGAGTGGCGCAATCTTCTGCAAATCAACCTCAGATGGCCACCAGCTATTCTGCAGCCGCCGTGCAGCCGCCGTGCAGGGAGCAAATTCCCTGAGCATTTTAACCAGATGCGTCCCGGCCGTGGAAGACACACTTATGGATAAAAGGAGCTAGAAAAGCAATTGTCGGCATCGGAGATGGCATGCAGAGAAACAGATAGGAAAAGCAAAAAGTGGGGAAAAAATGTGTGTGTGTGTGTGTTTAAAAGAGGAAGTTCTGACAAACTGAGCTGCTATCTGTTGTGGTGGAAGGAAGTTCGCTGATCTTTGCAGTGGAGACTGTACCGTATCCTGACTAACTCTGGTGGGCCGGACAACCCAAAACGCCGTAAATAATGGACGCCGGACCTCCAGCGGGCATGCCGGAGCGGCGTGGCCGCACCTCTCCTGCCTGCTGAACCTGCACGCCGTTGTGTCCTCCAAAATAAAGACACCTTTCATTACCCAGCGGCCCCGGAGAGCCAGAAGTTAGATTTCATCCCCGGGGGTCCCATGCAAAAACAACCCCCCCCCTTCACACACGGAGCACCGGCAACGGGACCGGCCTGGACTGACAAGTCGAGCACTGTGAGCTCAATGTCAGCTTCAATACGTGGGTGAAATATTACTGTTTTACATATAGGCCAACACACACACGTACATATATATACATACATACATACATACATACATACATACATACATACATACATATGTATATATATATAAAAAGCAAAAATGAAAGCCAGCGCGGAAGTCGGCGCACCTGCTTTTGGCCGCTTATACTTCACTACATCCAGCCACATTCACTAGAAAACCGGCAGATATGAAATATGAATATCACGACATCAAAGCACGTCGTGTCATCGCTGCTGCTTTTGTTCGGCGAGCTCGGCTCCGTCCTGATGTTGCGAGAAATTGAATTTATTTTATTTTTTTTGGTAACGGGGGGGTTTCAGCTCTTTATGGAAGCGGCAGCATTGAACCAGTCACCAACAAACCCGTTCCCAACAATTCAGAGTGTCCCTGGTACAGAGGACAGAAGATAAAAAAAACAGAGCAAGACGGTCAGCGTCGGCTCCCCGTGGGAACCCAGGTAAGAGAAACGAACCCCCAAAAACTTCCCGGCTGGCCAGCGCCGCGTGGAAAAACGGACGTTACTCACTTCGCGGTTCACGTGGACGGCGGACGGTCGCGGGAGGAGCGGCGGAGAGACGCGACGCCCGGCGGTGCGGTGCGGTGCGGTGCGGTGCGGTGCGAACTGTCCGCCTTGCGCTCCAGCCTGATTCCAGCGCGGGCCGCTGCTGGGCGCAATGTTGCCAGGTGGCGACAAAACCCCCCCCCACGACGTTTCACTAAATTCCTGAATAAGACGAGCCAGTTTAGAGCCATTTAAAACACGTTGCGGATAACAGGCGGGTGGTACGAAAAGTTGACTGACCCCAAAACTGATTTTTTTGTTCTTGTGGCGAAAATTTACTGTGACTATTCGCATTTAATTACACACACAAAAAAAAAACTATTTTTGTGCAAATGTCCCACATTAATTACACATGCACCTCAAAATCCAATTTTATTTGTGTTCTAATATTCTCAGTAGATATATTTTTATGTAGTATAAATGAACGCATTACAAACATACATGGCAAAGTATTCAATAATCAGCCGTGGCAATATTTTCCATGTGTTTTGCCCGGCCTTGTTTGATTTAAGGCCCCATTACTGTTTAAAAAAAAAAAAAAGGAAAAAAAAAAAAGAAGTGACCTGGCAACCCCGCGGAGCACACACGAGACCGGAGATGAACGAGGCGAACGCGCATGCGCGGGACAGGATCGATCGCCGATGCGCGGCGCGAGGACCGCGTACAGGAGGCATGGTAACGTCAACGTTACATGACGACAACAACAACAACAACAACGACGACGACGTGATCTCTCATCGTAAGAAGAAAAGAAAAAAAACCAGCCGCTTAAAAAACGGGTTTCGAACAACGTCACGTTTCCCTCGGCAATCGGCGAAAAGTTCCCTTCGCTTCTTCACATTTAAAAAGGACAAACACACCCGGCTGTGCGCGTTTTTCTCCTCCGATCCTGGCCGCCGCCTGATAAATAATTCAAGCGCGGCGGCGGCGGCGGCATTAATCCGCACCAGCACCAGCACCACCACCAGCACCACCGGAGAACATCTTCTCGCAGTAACGGAGGCGGCGAGGCCGCGGGACACCGACCGACGGCAAAGTTCCGCCCGCGATTAAAAGGACCGGCTCCGGGACGAGCTGCCGGTAGCCCGGCGGAGTTCCGCGGCGACACGCCGAACTCGACCGCGACGGCGGCAAATTACCGTGGCACCTCCAGGCGAGCCCGCTTTTCCGCTCCCTTTCTCCTTCTCGCCGCGTCCCCCGGCCGGTTCGAGTATTTAGACCGGGGCTTCGTTCACGTGACGACCTCCGCCGGTCCTGATTGGAGGACGCTGGCGCCGCCGCCCTCCTCCGCGCACCTGTACCCGGCGCGCCGCCGACCTCACCTGGGCTCCCGGGGTTGCCGGTTCGAGCCCCGATCCGCCGAGGTGCCACTGAGCAAAGCGCCGTCAACACACACTACTCCCCTGTCATGGCTGCTCACTGGTTAAAGGCAGAGGACACATTTCGTTGTGTCACCGTGCGCTGTGCCGCAGTGTTTCACAATGACAATCACTTCTCTTTCATGTATTTCTGTATATTTCATTGGAGAAATTATTCATGCATGAGGCATGTAGTGTGAAGCCAGATGACGGATAAATATAGATACGGTATACGAGAAAATACGAGGAGACATCTTCCTGTTAGGTGTGTGTAGCAAGGCCCACACCAGGCATGCAAAGAGACTGGTCTGTCGAGTGTAACTGGACGCTTCACACTGACACACGAGCACACACACAAAAGCAACACAGAATACTGATATATAACACAACTAGAACACCTTCAGGACAAATAAGTTATGCAAGGGCACTGATGTCTCACTTTTGTCTTTCCAGTTTGCTTCCATAGAAAAACACTGTGAACACGCCCATTTGTGTGTAATGAAATAAAACGAAACATCATCCTCAACCAGACACCCCCACCCTTCCCATAAAAAAAAGTCTTACTTTAGCTGTATTAAGGGTGAAAAAACAAGTTAATGTCCACAATTTTGCATGAAGTCATATTAGTGGGTGTTATAGCGGTGTAGTTTGACTGATTGTAATTTTCACTTTATGAGTGCATCGTAGAGCAGCCGGCACACAATGTGATATCCACCATCTGTTAAAATAAATTAACACTCAAACCACTGCACAGTCTAAAGAGGCACCAACCATGGGTGCAATAAAGTACCTATAGAAGACAATCACATGTCTGCTTCCTGCCGGGGCTCTGTGAGCGGATGTGCACTTCTGATAATACACGACACCCGTCTTATTTGAACAAAAACCTTTCTACCAAGCTAGCAGGATGGCGGTGTCTCCTGGAGCACATGTGCCAGGACCCTGCAGTTCCTGTCAGTGTCTGATGACATGCCTCCTTCCATCTGATTCAACTCTTCATTTCTGTAAAGGAGGAATGAGATTTCCAGTGAGCGGGGCGTGATGCATTTGTTCCTTCACAATTCACAGATGTGTGTGTGTCGAATGTCATGATAACAGCACAACCGTTTCTGTGTCGGGTTAACAGACTAATGCCGAGGCTGCTGAAACAGATACCGCAGTATATCCCCCCCCCCCCATCCCTTGTCTCAGCTTCTTTAATGGATTCGTATAGCGTGTACTTGAGATGTATAGTAACATAAGGACTGCTGTGACAACCTGGCAACAAAAAAAAAACAACTATTCAGTACCTGAGAATAAAGCAGCACAGATGGCCTTGTGGTCCCCAGACCCCTCCATCTCCCTGCCACCGGACACCACTATTAGTTATCGTGGCTGTTTAGACCTTTCCTAATGTTACAGAGTGCAGAAGATGCTCCAGCTTCAGGGTCAGTCTTCCAGCCTCCCATTCAGGACTTTCAGCAAGGTCAAGGATTTCGAAAAGGTTCCTGCAGACTGGTCAACGCCATTCTGAATTACGATCATCATGTCCGGACGTCATTTCAGGCGTCAACCCCCTCAGGGCAAGACCACGGATGAGTGACAGCCGCCCACTGCCACTTAGCTGGTAGAGCAGCATTTCGCTGAGACTGACAGATCTGTGTTCAAGGTGGCGGCGATGTTTCATGATACAGATATAAGGTGCTGGATATCATGGGTTGTCGTCAACGTGTCAGCCACCAAAAACAGCTCCTAAAACCTCCTAAAATGGCTTCAAATACATAGATCAGCATCACTGGGTAAGACACACTGCAGCACAGCACACGGTGACACAACGAAATGTGTCCTCTGCTTTTAACCATCACCCTTAGTGAGCAGGATTTGAACCGGCAACCTTCTGATTAACATATTAAAACACCCCAGATGTTCCAGGTCCTGTCACGATTCACATTAACACACATTTTAATATACTAACGCAAAAAGTGTCACCCAGGAAACATGGCTAATTTCTGATTAGCGTGATAGGAACATCTGAGAGTGCTAACGCTGGTCTTTAAATGGTTAAATGAGCACGTAGTGTGTTAATTCAGGGAACAGGTATGTGCACCACGGTGTTAAGCGTAGAGTCGGCTTGGTAACGCTCCAGAAGGCTCAGAAGATGTTCAGTTGGATAGAAGCTGCCAACTGATTCAGCACTGGGGATCAAAGAGGACGGACTTACAAACCCTGTCCTGTCAGCACCATCAAGCGTCCCCAAACGTTGCAGATTTGAAATGGAAGGGGGAAAAAACGGAGGTGGACACGTGCCACTTGGCCATCTGGCTGCTGGCACGGCCACAAGAGCGCTGGGGAGACGGTCACCAGATGGCTGTGCCAGAGTGGCACGGGCGATGGGGCACCGGCAGTGGAAAGGAGGCGTGGGGCTGGCAGGTGGCATTAGGGCCAGATAATGGGGTCGGGTGGCAGAAGCGGGCATCGCCGAGGCCGCACCCGGCTCGCTCGGCAGCATCCAGCGCGTTGTTCTCGCGCCTTTTAATTTACAGCAGATGCAGATTGTCAACAGTGGCCGCCGTTCGCAGCAGTTTATTGGCCGTGGCAGCTGTCTGAGATACGGGACGCTGCTTTGTTAAGAGCGTGATTGATGAATTTCCTCCCACACTGGGGCGAGAGAGAGAGAGAGAGAGAGAGAGAGAGGGGAGACGAGGCCATGGAACGGCGAAGACAAGGAGCTCTTTTGTTTTGCGTGTGTGTGTCTGGTCATTCGTCTCTTCCTACACAGCGCACACACACACACACACCTGTCACCTATCGTCCATGTGGGCCGGTCGCTGTGCAAACCCCTATAATGAACATCTGTTGCTGCTAATAGGTGACAGCAAGGTGAGAAAGCCTCATCTCTCTCTCTCTCTCTTTGTTAGCTTACTTGTTATCCACTGTCATATCTTGTTACAGAAGACAGCGCTCTTTCATTCCGACTATTCTTAACGGGAATGGCAATCCGCTGGTCCACCGGCTGAATTCGGATTAAAACATTTTTTTTTATCTTCCCACCCTTTAAATAGTCAGCGCTCAAGCACTCACGGACTCTGTACGTGTCTCCCCGAGGTGTTAAATCATTTCTTCTTTTTAAATGAGGTGGGCTGAACAGTGTGAAAATGAACGTTCCTTCTCACGTTAGCATGCGACGGAGGACGAGCGAGGGGTTTTTCTGCCGCACGGAAGCGGCGGGCATGATGAAAGTCGACGCAACCACGAAGTCTCCTGCATCGTCCGCACTCACTGATGCAAACACAGCAGTGCAAAGTGTTGAAGAACGCCACGTTCTCCATATTGACGGCGATGCAGCTCCTATTTACAAGGAAAGTAAAATAAAAAGCAGAGTGAGAGAGAGGGAGAGAGAGAGAGAGAGAGCAAACGGACAGACAGGGAAGTGGTGCAACGGCTTATCTTTTGATCAGCGAACCCGAGATCAGGCCTGACAGGTTCTGCTGGAAAAGCGGTGGCTCGTCTCGGCAGTGGCAGACGTCAGACTGGCACGTCGGATGGGACTCATTGGCTCTCCTCCATTCCCCTCGCCACCCAGCCCTATACTGTTTCCTGCCTCTCCCTGGGACTACGTGGTCCTTTCATCTCCCTCAGGCTCCTCTGCATCTCCCACCCTCTCTCTCTTTTGAGGCAGCGTGCCCCCGGAGCCCACACTTCATCACATCAAAGCAGGCACTCGGCAAAACGCAGGCCAACGGAAAGGCTCCCGGTAGCTTGATCCAAGCAAGAGACAGGAAGTGGAGAAACAGTGAATGCACCTCCACCTTCATTTATTTTGTGAGAACAATTAAACGAACAAACGCAGCAGGAAATATGGCGCCACCAGATTTTGGCAACAATCAAGGAGGTCCTTCCAAAATTCATGACTGGCCTAACAATTGATGCCAGAGTCTTGGGTGAAAACTGGTTAAACAAGTTACATTTTATCTGGTATTTTTGGTATGTTTTCTGGTCAAACCAACTCGACAAAAGAAGGCAGACGTCCTGGGACACCTCGGGCTCTATCATACATCCACTATAAGCAATTTTACAAGTTCCATGTCCCCATCGTCAGGCTAGTGCGCCAGAGCCTTTTGGCCACATCCTGTTTTATTTTGCCATCATTGCCCTGATTGTGTTCACCAGGGCGTGTGTATATATATATGCATTCTTTCTCTGTCTTGTCCATTGCCTACATTTTACCTGGATAAGTGTTGATACTGTATACACAGCCTATGTGCTTTTGGCCATGTTCAGGTGGGGAATATAAATAAAGACAATTGTCTGTCATTACTTCAGTACTTGGTTTTGATGTCATTTTTTTAACGCAACAGAACATGGTGACCTTTGACCTCCTCTCCTGAGTCCTGAGTCCTGAGCCGAGGAGTATGGGTAAGAAAGCTCTGCACTGAGCAGTGATTAAGGAGTGCTGTGCTCCGTTTGGGCTGTGAGTCATGGTGCTCATCACAGCCTGCTGCTCGCTCTGGCTCTGACTACTGGAGATAGCACAGGGGGTGGTGGGATTGTTCAGCAACGCCGTTCAGCCGGCGAATACGGCGGATCACCAGAGCCGCCCATCTGTGTGCTGCCGAGCCCAGACAACAGAATGTCCGTACGGCGAGAACGCAGAGACAACAAACCACATCCACCCACAGGGACGCGTTAAAGGACGCGGAGGAGGAGAACACAACATGGCCGACAGGCTCTTGGGTAACTTGGAAAAACAGACCAGAATCCCCTGCCAAAAATTCCCATAGGAATTTTCCGCTGGAAACCTGCAAAGATTATGCCAAATTTTGGCCACTGCATGATTTCCATCCATCCATCTCTGTGACCGTTCTGTTGCAGGGTATTCATTCTACAAGACATCTGATAGCTTTAAAGGCCACGTATGCTCCATCAGAACTCAATAGGAAAATGTGTATTAACACAGAATAGCACAGAGACCTTTGGACTATTTCTATTCATCAGAAGCTACAGTGATTCACAGAGCATTCATTACACTATCAAAGTACAGCTATTAGAGCTCTCAATGCTGGACACTCTGGGTGCTTTAAAGTTCTGAATACAGCCTCCATCTACTCTTCCTACAGCCTCCATCTACTCCATCGCTCACGCTTTTATTTTCCTTTTTCCCACAACTCTGCATTCACCCCTCCAACCAACACTCATATGAACACTGCTTACAGATCAGCTTGTGTTTCTCTGCAGGGTGAAAATTCATCTTTGCTGGCCTCAGGGGAGGCATCGAGCCCAAATTTCATAAGACACGCTCATGGCACCCTGGGTAATATTACACTTTTCCATTGCCCGGTGTTCAGGACAAGGCATCCATCTTGGCCAACATGGTTTGGCTGCACTCATAAATGCATAAAAAATCATGTATTATTTGTTTAACAAATGTACAAATAACAAAGAAAATACTTATATTACAGTATGTTCTATATTTAAAATTTGTACATTTATGAACGAACAGCTGTTTATTTTGTTAATATTAAATCCCATAAATTACAATTCCCTTAATACTTTTTGTCCAGGATGCTGAAATACCTTTGCATTTAACATCTTTCCCATTTGAAATCAGTCAAAGTTTTGTCAAAGCAACTGGCAGCCAAATATTTAATTACAGACAGACCACTTATCTCTGCCCCACCCAGGGCTCCCAAACGATGGATCAAGCCTGGGACTCTCAGCCATTTGATGGAAATTAGTTGAGATATTTACATCAGGACGATAAGCCATTTGTAATGTGCCCAGGCCTTTAATCGGCTTGCTTTATTTATAGGCCTTACATGTTCGGTTTAAACTTGTTAATTACTGACAAATTTAGAAATGCAGGGGCATGTGTCTTACCCCCGCAGGCCGAAGGTGTTTCTATTCACGCATCATCATCATCATCATCATCAGACTGTAGAGTTGGGTAGAAATGAACACGCGCAGCCCTCACACGCTCACACATCAATGTCAAGGCTGTTTAGCTTTGTATTTATCTCCATTTAGAGGCAGCTTGATGTTGGTATATGTGAAACCTCAGAGCCTGCGGACATTATGGCTCATTCTTCATCGTCGAGTGATGTGATTTTTATTCAAATGGATTAGCCCCCTCCCTACCACTGGATCCATTAAGGAGCTACAACTGGAATGGAGGAACAAATGATGGGCCATCAATCCCAGGCCCGAGGCAAGGAGATTAAGGAGAGTGTTCTGGACTATTCCCACAATGTCTTTTAACATGCCTGTATATGACGAGCAAATTCCTCCCCTCTCCGGTCGGGGGGAGAATGGGATTTTAATCCTCTATTCACTGGTGCTCAGACACTGAAGTCTCACCCATTATCCAGATTCTGTCTGGGGACTAAACATAGACCTCTGTCGCTGGGTTGCCCCTCTCACGTTGGACACCCAGTCTGGGTCAGCTCCTTCATCTGAGGTGTCGCACAAGGTCACTCAAGCAAACTGGCCATCTTCACCTGCCGTCAAAGTTGTCAACCGAACAACAAGCCACTTATTTTTAGTCAACACTGTACTGTGAGCTCATGTGCGGTAATGAGAACGGAAGAGGAAAAGGGAAGGAAAAGAATAGAGGAAAGACAGGGGGATCAAGGGGAGAATTTTTTTACGCAACTCTTTTTTTTTTCAGAAAGCACGATGCGAGGTCTGCATCAGCTCACCTCTGGATTGCACCAGATTCAGTTGCAGATTCAAATTGAGAAATTCAACATTCACAACTAAACAAAAGTTTGCAATCAACTTGATGGGAAACACTGCAGTCATAATAATCCAAATGTTACCCAAGTGCCTTGAACAGGTAATGTGCAATGAAATCCACAGGGATCAGTGGGAAGAGCTCATGGGTGTATTAACATATATTTTAAAAATGCTAAACTAAAAGGTGTATATAACAGAGTAGGTACGTAATAGTGTTGCTCACTAGCAGCACTCAGCACTCACATTAGTGAATAGTGGGGGTGAACTGTCAGGGGCGCATGACTCAGAAACACAGGGATTCAATAATGGGGTACAGGGACCCACACACAGATGCTACACATGAGCCACATATAAAAGACAAATGACAGAATGAGGACAGGACACATCTAGGAGACATTTATACTAACAAGAACTGGTAAGATGAAATTCGGGTCCGGAGTACCAGCACATGTCCTGCTTGTGACATGAGCACATGAGCTATAATGGCCTGGTGGTAAAAAGTTTCCTCAAAGTGTGTGCAGCCTTGCTCCTATCTCCTCTGCCTGATGTAAAGAAGAAGAGCAGACCGCATGCTGGGTGGCTGAGGTTTTTAATGACGCTGCGTGCCTTCTGCAGACAATGCTGGTGGAAGGTGTCTCGAATGGCAGGGAGAGTGATGTGCCAGCAGTGTGTTGTGCCACCTCCACTCCCCCAATCTCTGTAGCGAGCTGTGGATGTGGACTGAGTAGTTCTCATTTGAGACTGTGATGCAGAAGTTTGTGCGAAGGCTGACATTTCAAACGTCTTCTCGAAAGTCAAGCTACTGTTGGACTTTGTCAACCACTGTGTCTGAATGTAGTGACTCTGGAAACACCACATCTCACCGGCTGCATTTTATATGCTGCTTTATTTTAAATGTTGGTCAGAAGTGGAGATCCCAGGCTCTGGTTATATAGTTAAAGGTAAAAATACTAAAAACACTATTCTAGGGTCCCATCAGTAAAAATACTATTTTAGGGTCCCATCAATAGTTGCCAAATGACATTCTGTACTACCACTAGAAGTTATTTTGCATATTGTCACTCACTCACTCACTCACTCACTCACTCACTCACTCACTCTGCACGACTATGGAGGGCAGGGGGAATCCTGCAGCAACACAGGGAGAGCACGCAAACTACGCACACAAAAGGTCCAAGCTGGGGTTCAAACTCACAGCCTAACTGCTGCACCACCATTTGACAAGATATTCAATTTAATGAACACATTTTATTAACGTTACTGGTTAGTCACATACAGTGGGGCAAAAAAGTATTCACCGGGAGTCACCAATTATGCAGTTGTCCTACTTAAAATGCTGAGAGAAGTCTGTAATTGTCATCATATGTACACTTCAACCGTGAGAGACAATGCACAACAGACGTTTTGCTGATGCTAGAAAACATTTGTTAATGTGTCATAATGAGCAATGTTATTCACTGTGATGTGTGTATATACATTAGGGAGATTGTGAGAGACTTGGTGGATGTCATACATACGGTGTTTGTTTTACTTCAGACATTTTTGGGATGGGGACCAATCTGTATTGGGGTGATAGACGCACCTCATTTAGTGTTTTCCATGTAATAGTCTCATTGTGTACAGGTGTGTCTTATATTGGGGACAATACCAAGACCGTTCTCAATGTGGCATCAATTTCAACATTCTGTGGGTATATAAACCTGGTATTAACGGACGAGCAGCGTCACCTGGCCATGGCGCACCTTCGGGTTGGTGGCAGCCAGTCAGATGTTGCTCGTGAACTTGGTGCGTCTCCAAGTGTCATCAGCAGACTTGCATCAAGACACAGAACTACTGGCAGAGTTCATGACAGACCCAGGAGTGGAGAGACCACAGTGATGACCAGAACCTCGTTATGCAACTGCCACACGGCTGCAGGCCCGGTTACGAGATGCGAGGGTACCAGGGTTTCCAGACTAACCATTCGCAACCGACTCTACAGCTTTGGCTTGAATGCCAGACGACGTTGCAGGTGACTCCACTGACACCAAGACGCTGCCGTGAACGTGGGCACAAGACCATGTGACCTGGACAATGCAGCGGTGGTCTACTGTCCTGTTCACTGATAAGTGTTGCGTCAGCGTTGCTGGAGAAGGCGAGGTGAGCGATACGCTGACCTCAACATGGTCCCCAGTCTGGGCAGCATCACCAGTCAGCGCAAAACAGGTTTGGTTTTTGTACAAGGGTTCTTACCTCAGAGACATCATAGAACCCATCATCAACCCCCCAATTCTGCCAGCACACCCCCAACTTTCTGTTCATGGATGATAACAGAATTGTCACAGCTCAAGGAAGTTGAAGTGCCTCAAATAGAAAAAGCACTCATGTAAATAACTATATCCCTAACCTATTGTGAATAGTGTATATATCATTCATATATCAAATGTTACGAGCAATTTACAATATTTGACACAGTGTCCCTAACTTCTGGGGTGCATAACTTCCATTGTGTGTTACCTCCATTGTGGCTTTTGTATTTGTGTTGTGGATTTTGCATTGTGCAACCTGGGGAACTCTTATTGTGGGACTGGCTGAAATTCTGCACCACAGCTGAATTTCGGAAAAAGAGACTTCAGATACAGTATTAGGGGACCTAAATAAATATTTTCATGTCAGAGGACCTTTAATGAAAATACAGGCCATAGTGTCACTTTCTGTGTGTAAGCCCGGACAACACAGGACAGTAGGTGGTGGTGCAGCATGAGCAGAGCTTCACACCTGCTGGTGAAGATCTCAACTGTGGTTGACACAAAATGTCACCTCCTTCCTGGACAGCACCCTTCGTCATTCCTCTACAGGCCGTGAGCGGTATGCGGTCTCGCAGTCCGTCACCTCCTCCAGGTCCCTTTCTCTCACTCATAACAATATATACACATATTCCTCACTGGCATAATGACGCTGTGAATGCAAAAGTAATTAACTAAAACAAAAAGGTCAATTCGTTTTTTCTGACGTTAGCCTGATAACGACTATATAAATGAAAGGCAGACATGAACATTGTAAAGGTTTGAATAATATAGCTCCCATCGTCTGATCCTCTCTCTCTCTCTCTCTCTCTCTCTCTCTCCAGTGTGGATGTCAGGCATGGAAGACGGCATCTTTGAAAATGCAGAGCAATATTCAGGAGCAGAGTGCAGAGGTGGATGGCAGAGGAGAAAATGGAGGGAATGGCTTCTGGGATTTAAAGACTGCGGGAGACGGATAGAACAAGATGGAGGGAGAGTAAGAAGGAGAGAGAGAGAGAGAGAGATCGTGTCTGGTGACATGTTCTTCTGCTTTGGCATTGATTTAGTGCTTCAAGACACTTTCATTAAACACAGACCAAAACCAGGCCAGGTCACGCGAGGTCACAGCATTGGCAGTTAAAATCCGGAGGTGATAGAGGCAAGTTTGCTGCCTTCCTCAAAACACACACACACATTTGTACAGATGGCAAACTTGTTTACATTTATACAAGGATAATATTGCAGGCAAGTTTGCAAACACACACACACACACACACACACACAAGCACAAAGGTTAGAGAAATGGTGACCTGTACAGACAGTCCAGAAATACAGACAGATCTGTGTGAGACGACACGGGCCCACACATCCATAACCATAGAAGCTGCTGAAAATCTTTTTCAAGCTACAACACCGTGCAGACACACACACACACACACACACACACACACATTCAAAGCAAAAAAGAACAAAGGGTCAGCAGACAAGCAACATGCACACACACACACAAGCAAACTCAGGAGTCTATCTGAACTGAGAAGTGCAGAGGTATGGTGAGAATGCACACCCACACACATGCACGCACACACACACACACACACACACTCACAGAACAGAGAATCTCAAGCATTTCTCCCTCCTATACAGGCCAGCGCTACAGTACATAAAAAGGACACACATATATACTACTGCCCCTTAACTGCTGTTTCAGCTGCTAATTCAGCAGGTCATCCAATCTAGACACAGACACACATCTATATACCCATTAAAGCACCAAGTCACTCCAAAGCATCTTAATGAGTAGACCAGAAGAGTCCGAGACAGTACGGACTGATTCAGTGCTCTGATGATTTCCATGTATGGCTGCAGGGCCAGCACTGCACCTCCAGCCGCTGAACACACACCACAGACGCTGAGGGAGCTGCAAGGACACGTCAAAGACATTTTCCACAGCTGCGATTATAAACACAAAATTGCATCCATCCACTCACAACCTGCTTATAACAGCAATATCTGACGAAGGAACCGCCCTGAGCAATCCCAGGATGAGCTTGTACATGTGAATGCAGAAGCCGGGGTCAGTTTAGCACCATCATATCGGCTGGCCTGCATTTGAATGTAATCTCATCTTGACCTGAACTTGAAGTCCTGTCACAGAGAGAAACTATGGCAAACAAGGCTTTACAACATCTTTTCAAATTCATATTCAAAAACTTTATTCATCCCAAAAGGGCACCTAAAGAGTTTCTATTGAATGAGCAAGGTGAGAAGTTTGTGCTCCAGCTTGTTTTATTCTTTAGATGATTGAAAGTCAAGTCCAAGGACAGGAACAGTAGTCCAGATGACACGGAGCATGTTAACCTTTAACCTTTAAGCCCTCTGTCATATTGATTTAAAGTCTGAGGAAGAGGAACCAGACCACTAGAGTCGTGATGCATGTGTGTGATGGATAGGGCTCTTTGAATAGATGGGTTTTGGAATTGATCAAAGCTCGAGGGGATCAATGAGCTCCCAAGTCTGTTTATTGATGAGCGGCTCCTTCATGACTAACTCTTCAGACGTAGCAATGGAGAAAATAATGGAACCACCTACCTAACCACACACATGCAAAGCAAAGAAAAGCAGTACTATGGAGATGTGTATATGTGTACATGCATGTACTTGTGTCTGTGAGTTTATATGAGACATACAGTGCATCCGGAAAGCATCACTTTATCCACACTTTTTACAGCCTTATTCCAATAATGGATTCCCTTATTATTTTTCTCAGAATTCTACAAACAACACCCCATAATGACAATGTGAAAAAGGGTTTAATTGAGGTTTTGGAAAATTAAAAAAAAAAATTAAAAGTATTCACAGCCCTTGCCATGAAGCTCAAAAAGGCCTTAGACAGGGAGGTGACCAAGAACACAATGATCACTCTGTCAGAGCTCCAGAGGTCATCAGTGGAGAACATTTCAGAGGAGAACCTTTTAGAAGGACAACCATCTCTGCAGCAATCCACCAATCAGGCCTGTATACTGGAGTGGCCAGATGGAAGTTACTCCATAAAAGGCACATGGCAGCCCATCTGGAGCTTGCCAAAAGGCACCTGAAGGACTCTCAGACCATGAGAAATACAATTCTCTGGTCTGATAAGGTAAACATTGAAGTCTTTGGTGTAAATTATGTCACCTTTGGAGGAAACCAGGCACCAGGCCAATACCATCATAGTGAAGCATGGTGGTGGCAGCATCATGCTGTTGGGATGCAGGAACTGGGAGACTAGTCAGGATAGAGCGAAAGATGACTGCAACAATGTGCAGAGACGTCCTGGATGAACTCAGACTGGGGTGACGTTTCATCTTTCAGCATGACAATGACCCTAATCACACAGCCAAGATATCAAAAGGGTGGCTTCAGGACAACTCTGTGAGTGGCCCGGCCAGAGACCAGACTTGAATCTTAAAATGTCTGCACTGACACTTCCCATCCAACCTGATCCAAGCTTGAGAGGTGCTGCAAAGAGCAATGGATGAAACTGGCCAAGGATAGGTGTGCATCATATTCAAAAAGACTTAAAGCGTGGTGTGTGATAGTAATAGTATTCGGCTATTGCTAAATACACAGATGTGTTAAAATAACACACATGCTTAGCTGTGAAAATGGTGCATTAGGCTGTAATAATTTCATATTTATGAAGACTGCTTTTATGGGTACTTTTGATTGAAATAAAAGCATAAAACTAAAAAAAAAGACTTCATGCAAAATGAGTTATACTCATCAGCTGCAGTTTTTTTGCACTGAGCATTTAGAATGAACAAATACCCTGTCGGGGCATTATTGTCAGTTCACAGAAAGAGTCAGAATGTCACAGGAATGCCTGCAGCATCTCAGCATGTCATTATCGAGTTTTACTCAGGACCTGACCATGTACTTGTTATGCAAGTCCAGGGCCAGGAATCCAAAACCCTTTAAAAAAAGGGTTTTAGAAACATGGAGCTAAATAAAGACTATGTATGTGCATTTTTGTCAGTGTGTGTGTGTTTATGGAGCCTTACAGGCTCTCTGCTGCTGAATGACATCTGTGTGCATCAGGTAACACACGCTGAGCCCCTACATCAGCTGGGAGTTCGGAGTCCCTGCAGCGTTGCTGCTGCCTCACACTGTAGAGCCAGTGATAAGCCTGCATCTCCAGGCAAGCAGCAGAGTAACGTCAGACCAGCCTCCCACACAAGCTGAGCTCAGGAACAGAGCTGAGGAAGGCACACCAGTCTTCCCGATTCCATGTCATTCAGACCGGCGCAGTCATGGACAGACAGCGCGGTCACGGTTGGTGACGCATGGATATCTTAAGACAAATAAAACAGAGAGCTTCACAAGCACAAATATACACAAGTGCCAAATTACTTTTATCCCATTGGGTTCCTGGATTGTAATGCTGTGAGCTGTAAATAGCAGAAGCATTTTCACTGTAGGTGAAAGTACATTTACATTTAGAGCATTTATCAGACACCCTTATCCAGAGCGACTTACAATCAGTAGTTACAGGGACAGTCCCCCCCTGGAGCAATTTAGGGTTAAGTGTCTTGCTCAGGGATACGATGGTAGTAAGTGGGATTTCAACCTGGGTCTTCTGGTTCATAGGCGAGTGTGTTACCCGCTAGGCTACTAGCACCAGTACATTTGCAAGCACACAAATGAACAAATGTTTATAGTGTAAAAGTATTGTGAGGACCATGGATCACTTTTCTTTGGACAACAAGCAACATGTCCCCACTGGAACTTCTTTATTCTTTGTGAGAACATTTGGTGTGAAGTTGTGAACCAAGATGGGAAGTTGATCAAGGCTGAGGGGAATCAAATGCCAACCCATGCCGTCTGACCACTCTACTGCCCACCGCCTCTTGCTACATGCACGCTACGGTAATCATAAACTCTGCTGATTCACCGTCTGCTTTTCTCACTGCCACTGAGCAGTCCCATGAACCTCCCTTGCTACCCGCCTGTGTCACCCCAACTGTCCACGTCCTACTCCTGCTGCCTCACCCCCATGTCTGCACATGCACCTTCTTGTCCTGGCCATCACCCTTTAATCATGCCTATAAGCAGGACCTGGGGCCACAGGGAAGGAGGCCACGCCCTCAATAAAACCACCTGTTGCTGGCACCTGTTGATGGACCTCGTTCCTCTTCCTCAGGGAACAGTGGTTATACACATATTCTGATGTTCCCTTTCAGTTGATTCACTTGGTATAACAAAAGAAGTATGGAACATTTGTACACACCCCGCCCGGCAGAACCAAACCAAATGAAAATACTAAGAGTTCCCTGAGGTGACAGAGCAGATGAAGGCACCTCTCCATGTCCATTGTGAAAGGTGGTGGAGAAAGGGAGTGCAGCTCAGAAGCCAAACAACTGAAAGATTTCGCCATTACCTGGGCCAGAGTTGGCCACAATGTAAACTTAGTATTGTCAAGTGAAAACTGCATACACCTGCAGTGAGCAGAGAACC
This sequence comes from Denticeps clupeoides, assembly GCF_900700375.1. Taxonomy (NCBI): domain Eukaryota; kingdom Metazoa; phylum Chordata; class Actinopteri; order Clupeiformes; family Denticipitidae; genus Denticeps; species Denticeps clupeoides. The sequence continues at coordinate 1,169,355 of NC_041709.1, forward strand.
TGGAGGAAAGTGCCTTGATGTCCACCAGCTCTATGGGCTCAAATGGAACCTCACACTCAACATCCAGACAATATCATGGTGAGGTCCCAATGAGGAACAGCAGACCTACTGACAGGCCTAGGTTGTCACACAGCCTTTGGAAAAGGTATGCCAAGGTGGTGAGCCCCTGCTAACACCCCATCAATACCAACATGACAAGCTGAAATAGCCACCAAATAAACCTTTACAGTTGAAAATGAGCAACATTGCTCATTGCTCATGCAGAATGGTTAGAATGCCCTCAATGGAACAGAGGAAATGGTCCAGACCCTTCCCCTGGCACCAGAGCTCCAAATATTGCGCCTTTTATAAGCTTAGAGGCCCCTGGCTGAAGAAGTCCGAGAACTCTGAATAGTAGCAATAATGTTAGCAGTAGATAGGCCTGAAGCTCTGCATTGAGAGTGGACCACCTAGCCAAGAGTCCACCCCCACCTGTGTGCTGAGGCCATCCGACCCAGCAGATGCCGATAAGTCTGCGTCCTGACTGAATCTCTGATAAATAAGCCACTCTGTGCTCTGATAAATAAGCGTGGCTGGCAACAGAGCAGATCTCCAGACCCAGATAAGGAATTTTCTGAGCTGGGGATAGCAAGCTCTTTTTCACATTCAATAAAAACCCCAGATGACAACAATTGTGTGCTGCTGTGCTTTCGAGGACAAAATCACCACCATATTGTCCAAATATGGCCGAAAGCGAATGCCCTGGCACCAAGGTGGCAAAAGGCATTTCAAATGCAAGGGGCAGGACAGGCCAAAGGGCAGTACACAGTATTTCTTCATCACCACCTCGAAAGCAAATATGAGAAACTGGGTGAACTGCGATAGGTCAATATGCATCAGTCAGGTCTATTGTACTGAACCAGTTCAAAAGACTGTTTTTTTTTTAAGTGAAGTGATTACATGTGATACACAGCAGCACAGCACAGGGTGCACACAGTGAAATTTGTCCTCTGCATTTAACCCATCACCCTGAGTGAGCAGTGGGCAGCCATGACAGGCGCCCGCGGAGCAGTGTGTGGGGACGGTGCTTTGCTCAGTGGCACCTCAGTGGCACCTCGGCGGATCGGGATTTGAACCGGCAACCACTGCCCCTGCAATCACCCAGACAGCAAGCCTGTCAACATTTTTAAATTATACACATGCAGGTGCTTGTTTAATACTCTCAGGTCCAAAATTGAACGCAAACTGCCATTTCTGTTCAGAACCACAAAATGGTGGCAGTACCAGCCTCTTGGTGCACTCGCGAGAAGATCAGGTTAAATTGCCTATTTGTGTGAGAGGCTGCATATTTCCTCTCTGAGAATCTTCTCACTACTCCGTACCCAGCAAAATGAGATGGGCGTGTCTGAAACTGCAGGCAATAACCCTGTGCGATGGTGCGCTCAACCTACAGCAACAGTGTGGTAGGGGTGGTAGTAGCCTAGTGGGTAACATGCTCATCTATGAACCAGAAGACCCAGGTTGAAATCCCACTTACTATCATTGTGTCCCTGAGCAAGACACTTAACCCTGAGTGTCTCCAGGGGGACTGTCCCTGTAACTACTGATCGTAAGTCGCTCTGGTTAAGGGCGTCTGATAAATGCTTTAAATGTAATGTAACTGTGTGCATGCGTCTGTAGGATATATGGTGGGGATGCCTAGCAGACCTGGACGGGAACACCGTTTATTGCACTTTTCACCCCACACACAGCTAAGCGCATCATCTGGTAGGTCTGAAGCAGGGTGACTGAACTCAGCATGTCACTCGCCTGACTCTGTTAAATGTTCTATAGCTGTGCCAAATGAGAAACGAGGGGAGTGAAGCGCAGCAGCACCCATGACCTCCTGATTATGGCTCGGGACAAGATAGGTGGCCAGTAACGAGTCCACAACTGCAGTACATGCAGACACAGGTTTGGACCACGACAAGGTGAGTTTTGGGGAACAAGCGCAAGTAGGGTCACATGGACGTCAGATCAAGGGGCAGAACAAAAACAGCAAACCGTGTCAGCTTTTGTGCAGGTGTGGCCTGCATGTCCTCCTCATCAGAAGGCTAGAGCAAATTGAAGTCTAGTTTGAATGGGTCCTCCACAAGTATAGGTCTGTTAGGCCGAGGTAGCAGTGGTGGCCTAGCGGTTAAGGAAGCGGCCCCATAATCAGAAGGTTGCTGGTACCACTGAGGTGCCACTGAGCAAAGCACCGTCCCCACATACTGCTCCCCGGGCGCCTGTCATGGCTGCCCACTGCTCACTCAGGGTGATGGGTTAAATGCAGAGGACAAATTTCACTGTGTGCACTGTGCTGTGCTGCTGTGTATCACGTGTGACAATCACTTCACTTTCACTTTCACTCTGGCCAGAACAATGCCACTCTAGCCTGGAATAGTCCAAGGGAGACTTAAAAGGAAGACCTTTTACCTTCAGAGATGGAGGGACCAGGTGAGCAGTACTGGAGGCTCGGAGTAGACGAGGTGCAGTGCGAGGTGTAATAAGGGCTGTGAGGTAGGATGGTGCTACTCCATGTTTGGCTTTGTAGGCCAGCATCAGTATTTTGAATCTGATGCGTGCAGCTACTGGGAGCCAGTGGAGGGAACGTAGCAGAGGGGTGGTGTGGAAGAACTTGGGAAGGTTGAAGATCAGACGTGCTGCTGCATTTTGTATGAGTTGTAGAGGTCGGATGGAACATAGAGGTAGACCAGCTAGAAGGGAGGCACATCCAGAGGAAAGCAGCAAAGCAACAGGGGAGGCATTCACCCAAATTCATAATACGTCCCCTGCCTGCTCTGTATAACCCCAACTTCCAGGCAACAGACCATTAAATAAACTAACCCTCACTCTAACAGTGGGTAGAAGCTCGCCTCACTACCCCCGGATGCGGCCCCGTGCAAATGAGCGCAGCTCTATTGGCTGCAACTCACAAACAATTCTCCCCACCCCCACCCCACCCCAACAAACCACAGTGTCCTCGCTGTGCTAAAACCCCAAAAACAAAATCCCCAACAACAAAGTCCAAGACATGAAAGTCCAAAACACCCAAGTTGAAACATTCAGTCCCAACATCAATCCTGGTACCACCCTGGAGTTTGCCGCCTTCTCCCTGGATGCTGCTCTGGAGTTGTCTCCCAGCAATGTCCTCTCGCTCACGGCGTGCACCTCCAGGGCCTTCCATCGCATGAACCATCATGGCCCCCACACCGGCTACCGGAGACTCTCCGGCCCAGGATGTCAGAAACAGTCACATTCTCTTCTCGCCCCCAAAGCCTCTTCTTCCCGTAGGCAGCCGTCACCTTCCGGGGCTGGAGGAGTTCCTGCAGGCAGGGGGCTGGCTTGTGCTGTGTCTGGCCAGCGATGGGAAGAGGCGGCAACCACCCCGAAATCTCTTGAGACGCCCAACTACCCTGGCGTCCTTGCTGCATGTCGTGTAGTGGGCTGTAAATGTATCTTGTTTTGCCTTGGCGCCTGCCTTGGCGGTCCATGTCATCTTCAGGAGAGTGGCCTCCTCCCCAGGGCCTTGGCGACGGTGGCCTCTGGAGGACACCCGCTCTTCACAGCGGGTCCGCAACGTCTTCAGGCGAATGACCTCTTCCCCGTAGCTAGTGGTCCACTTGACCGCATCTGCACCCGTTTGTCGCTCCTTCTTGTCCTCGTTGCCGTCGCTGATCCCCCGTTTGATCAACGGCCTGCCTCCCCTGCTTCTCCGCTGCCCCTCCTCAGGCTCCTCGCAGACCAGCCATAGCCTTGAACGGAATACACTTTTTTTGTGGGGCCCTCAAGCCTGTGTCATTCCTCTTTGAAGAAAAGCCCATTAAATCAACTAACCCTCACTCTAACGGTGGGTAGAAGCTCGCCCCGCAACCCCCAGAGGCGGCCCCATGCAAATGCTGCAGCCCTATCGGCTACAAATTGCTACAGTACACACAGCCCCCATATTGACAAAAAAAAAGAATTGTTGACATTTTGGCAGATTTATTAAAAAAGAAAAACTGAAATATCACATGGTTCTAATTATTTAGACCCTTTGCTCAGTATTTAGTAGAAGCTTTTTGATCTAAAACAGCCATTTCTGTTTTTCACACCTGGATTTGAGGATTCTTTGCCGTTCCTCCTTGCAGATCCTCTTCAATTTTGGCAGGTTGGATGTTGGTGGACAGTGAATTTTAAGGTGTCTCCAGAGATGCTTAATTGAGTTAAATTCAGGCTCTGGCTGGGCCATTCAATATCAGTCATGGAGGTGTTGTGAAGCCACTCCTTCATTATTTTAATTGTGTGCTCAGGGTGGTAGTAGCCTAGCAGGTGACACACTCGCCTATGAATCAGAAGACCCAGGTTCAAATCCCACTTATTACCATTGTGTCCCTGAGCAAGATACTTAACCCTAAGTTGCTCCAGGGGGGGAATGTCCCGACTGGTTGTAAGTCGCTCTGGATAAGGGCATTTGATAAATGCTGTAAATGTAAACATAGTGAAAGTGGAGGGATTGTCATTGCGAAATGTGTCCACACAACGAAATGTGTCCTCTGTAAAGTGGAACCTTGGCAACCGGCAACCTTCTGATTATGGAGCCACTTCCTTAACCGCTAGGCCAACCACTGCCCCATTACAGGTCGTTGTCTTTTTGGAAGGTAAACCTTCAGCCCAGTCCCTGCAGCTGCAAAACACCCCACAGCATGATGCTGCCACCACCATGCTTCACTGTTGGGACTGAATTGGACAGGTGATGAGCAGTGCCTGTCACGTCCAAGCGGGCATGACGCAGCGGGTGAACGGAGAGGAGGACGAAGAGTGACGAGAAGACGTGGAATGAAGGACGCTTTCACCTGACATCACGGAACAGGGGTTTAATGGTGAATCACAGGACAGGGGAGACATCCAAGACGTAGACACTAGTGAACGCGGAACATAACTTCAAAGACCTGACAGCGGACAGAAACAAACAGGGCAGCTTTATACAATTAAACACAGGTGAAAACGATTAGGGAACATTACACAGGACAACAATTAAACTCCGGTCCAGATCCTGATCCGGACCGGAGTAACCCCCATTTCGGACCGGATCCTGACAGTGCCTGGTTTTCTCCACAAATAATGGTTAGAATTAAGACCAAAAAGTTATATCTTTGTCTCATCAGACCAGAGAATCTTATTTCAACTCGCAATCGCCTCCTTCCCTAAAGGACGTCTACAACATTTACATTTACAGCATTTACCAGACACCCTTATCCAGAGCGACTTACAATCAGTAGTTACTGGGACAGTCCTTCCCTGGAGACACTCAGGGTTATGTGTCTTGCTCAGGGACACAATGGTAGTAAGTGGGATTTGAACCTGGGTCTTCTGGTTCATAGGCGAGAGTGTTACCCACTTCTCCCTCAATAGCTCAGTTTGGCCATCCCAAACATCTTCCTTTTAAGGATAATGGAGGCTACTGTGCTCTTAGGAACCTTAGGTGCAGCAGATTTTTTTTGTAACCTTGGCCAGATCTGTGTCCTGCCACAATTCTGTCTCTGAGTTCCTTTGACCCCCTGATTGTCATTTGCTCTGACCTGCATTGTGAGCTGGAAGGTCTTATGTGTGTGGCTTTCCTAACCAAGTCCAATCAGTATAACACAGCTGGACTCAAATAAAGGTGTTGAGATCAGAAGAAATGGACATCAACAGCGTTAAATATATGAGTGCCACAGTAAATAGTCTGAACACTTAGGACCATGTGATATTAGGACCATGTGTTGATTTAATGGGCTGTTGCCTGGAAGTTGGGGTTATAGAGAGCAGGCAGGAAGTTTTTTCTTTGTTAATAAATCTGCAAAAATGCCAACAATTCTGGGGTGCTGTGTGTACGTTAATAATCACTTGATCACATGATTTTAGCAAATGGCTGCAATATAACAAAAAGTGAAACATTGAGTACTTTCCTTACCCACTTTTGGCTTGATTAAAGGTGTCTTCAGCTGGGCATTCAGAGGTGTGGTTCTCCCATACTTCCTGTGTTGTACCGAGTGATTTGACTGAAAGGAGATGGTTCAGTTCCCCGTTGTGTGTGGTCTGATAGGAGTTCTACTACAGGAAGCTGTTTCTGCTGACAGAGTGCAGTGCAGCAGCGAAGCCTAATGCAGCACAGAACCCCACTTGGCCAAGCAAGATGCCGATGAGAAGGACACACTGTCCCCGTCTGTGGAGCCCCACGACGCATCACGCTCTCACTGACATTGCGGGGTAAATGGAGATCTGCCAGGTGGGGCTGCTTAAGACGCTGCTGCAGAGTTAATGCCGCACCATTTTTTATTAATGCCATTTAATGGGGGCCGTGGCGATGGCAATGTTCTGCTTTTACAGCATTGTTTGCCATGTACTGTAATGGACTTCTAGAAGCAGTTAGCTGACTGAGATGTGTAGTTGTTGTTGACATGTGTAACCTGTCCACATCCAATCTAAATCTGTCACTTCAGTACATACTCAAGTTGCTTAAATTGAATGAAGGGCCCATGTCCGACTGAAGAGGAAAAAAGGAGTCTCAATTTAACACGCAAATAGTGCATAGCTAATAGTGTTAATGGTGTAACAAAAATGAAAGACAAAAAGATAAGATGACGATGAACTGAAATAAATGATGTGATTAAAGTGCAGCAGCCCTGAATTATTCAGCACTGAGAGAGAAGACCCTCAGGCTGTGTGACAACACATGATAATTTCCCTCAATAGAGAACCAGTCCAGTTCATCTCACACACACACACACACACAACACATAAACACAGACAACACATTCATACATAAATGTACACACATAAAACACACAAAAAACATATTTACATACATCACATACACATAGACACATACACCAGATTTGTTTACACACACAATATGGTATCACATACACTACCAGTCAAAAGCTTTTTACGACACAACTATGAAATGACACACGTGAGGTTATGAAATAAACAGAACAAATAGCAAAAATGGGTTTTCATTTCAGTTTCTCCAAAGCAGGGAGCTTTTGCTGTGATGACAACATTTCACATTAAATTAGGCAACGTGGAGTTCTGAAGTCTTATTATGCTGAACACGTATCGTTCACTCATGTGAATCTCATGCAGCAGCTTTTGATGATGTCAGTAGTGACTGAAGTAGTCATGAAGGCACCAATAACACCGAGTAGGTGCATCCAAACTTTGGTAGTGTACAATTTTCATACATGTGCACAGACACACACACTCTCTCTCTCACACACACACACACACACATACACACATGATGAACATTAACATCCAGGTGTTTTCTTTGGCAGGCGAACCTCCAGTTCATTTCCTGCCAGCCATCTTCAGTGTTCTGAACATTGTCTAGCACAGCTGTGTGTGTCTGTGTGCTTCAGTGGCATTTATAAGACAGAATGTATATGAATGTTATGCATTCTAAGTGTGTGAGATGTGTGTGTGTGTGTGTGTGTGTAGTGTATAGGTTTAAAGGTAGTAACCAAGTGTATTTTTAGTAGAATGATGTGAAATGAGTGTGAGTGTTATTTCTGGTGTTGCTTGGTGCAACGACAATAAAGCTTTTATATTCGAAGCAAGGTGTGTGTGAGCTTGTGTGTATATGAGTACATATGAGTTCTGCATGTTGTGTCTTGCTGCAGCACAGAACGTGGGACGGAAATTCTCTCATTACTGTCTGGCACTGCGAGACGGCGCTTTTATTGAAGCCTGGTTGTGACTCTGCTTTAATTCTGGCACAACACAAGCATGCGGAGACAACGCAATTAACGGCGCAGCGCAGCGGGGATGGAAACTCATTTCTGAAGGTCGCTTGTAGAGCGCCGGCACGGGGGACGGCCCCAGCCCCCGGGTTAACCCTCTCGAGGATGCAAAAGCCTGAAGAATGATGGAGGGATATGAAAAGTGACAGAAAGGGCTGGAGAGGAAGGCAGGAAAGGGAGGGGCCGACGCCGTTGCCGCAGAGATGAAAGGCCGGTCCCTCGCTGCTCGGGATCGGGCAACTCATGCCTGTGGGGTACAGAGACTTTCATTTTAATGGCCTCTCGTGCGGCAGGTATCGTTAAAGAGAACATGCTGCCATTTAGCCACGTGAATGATGTGGACACGGGGGGGGGGGAAATGTGGGGCTTTGCGAGAGGTGCAGATGAGATTCAGTTATGGCACGAGAAAGAAAAGGAGAGGCTTAGAAGAGAGATGCAGAGGGGAAGTTTATAGCCATTTTCAGGTTGGAGGTGTCAGGACAGAGCGGAGCACACTGTTTTAAGCTCATCTCTATCTCCTATCTCTCTGCCTTTGATAAAATAACTTCCTCGCGCCTTTTTCCTGCTCGGGTTTTGCGTTCCTCCTTCCTGTTCTCCCCTCCCGCGTTTTGACGGATGCAGCGCTGCTATTGATTTGAGGAGAGGAGCCTGAGCCGGCAGAACTGACGCTGCACCCGGGCCCTCAGGGACCACACTTCCATCCCTTCTTCCATCACTCCCTCTTCCCGCTTGCCTTCAGGGTGTTTTTGTCTCTGGAGCATCTAGCATGTCGTGCTGCATGAAAGAGCCTGTGGAAGAGTTGGGGTTTTTTCACACTCATACAATCTGATGGTTTCATTTTTTTTCACTTCACCATAGCCAGAAGAGGGACCTGTGGATGCGCATTAGATTCAGGGTTTAGCCGCGTGTCCACCGTGTGTCTTCCTCCCCCCACCTCTCACGCTTCACTCGTCCACCTCCATTATGTGTGAGCTGTCAGGTTATCTGGGATCGTGTTAGGGAGCAACCTTGGAGCATCTCCTGAAGGTCTCAATACACACACACACACACACACACACACACACACACACACAAACACAGACAGACTTTTAAACGGGTCATTTATTGTAACTACAGTCAATTCAGAAAAGATTGAAGCACATATTTTATTGAGTGATAAACACTTCAAATACCTTCATCTCTCCTTATTCATTTACTTCACACTTCACAGAAGAGTGTTACAACATCCTTCTTCCAGTTGAGATGCTCATCTCTTTCCACCAAGAAGAGCTAAATTGAAAAGGTCGCTGCACGATCAAATGAGAAAGTGGATTTCAGTCAATGAAAAATAATGTTTATGTTGCTTTTTTATTCATGCTGGGGCTGATGTGCCAGTTGCCAGCTCTCCACTTCCTATGTAGCGTAGGTCATATAACCCAGATGTGTGAAGGGTGCATTTTAGTTGTCCGTGGGTGCATATGATATTTGATAATAAATGAATAAATTGGCAATTGTGTATGAACAAATTAATTAGTATTGATGATGATGATTTGCAATAAATACCAGCCAGGTACGATGCAAGAGGAAAAAAAAAAAAGTTTTTTCCTCATACCGAGCTCCAAAGGAATGCCACTTGGCCTGATGTTTTATGGCATCTCAACTTTCAGAGGTTCTAAAATAACTTTCATTCTCGAAGGCCTTTCAGAGACGCTGCTACCATTCCCAGCACCTGCACATTTTTGCTCTTTGTAGGGTGTGCAGTAAATTGTAAGCAAAGCATTTATGCTCAGAGTAGCTTTCCGGCAGAAATCCTGTATAAAAAGGACAATGCGACTGCTGTTATGTGCAGAGTGCAGAACTAATAACAAGAGAAATACGACAGTCGTCTGACAGGGAGGAGAATTGTTAAAACAACCTTGCGAAAACCTTACAACTGTCAAAAAAACCTTGAACAGCCCACATGGACATAAATCCCAACCCAAGGGCTCAAATTTAAATTTGTTCTCAGCCACTGCAGCTGGAGCCCCCTTCAATCAGTCTACAAAATCATGACAAGTAACTACAGACTGGCTGATCGAGAACAAGGATCGCCATGATTCCAGTTCACCGCGGTGCATTCTGGGACCACATTTGGAGCATAAACATTAATAATAGAAAATAGCAGCCCATGAAATTCAATATCCACACATAGCAATCTGCCTGTTACAGTTGCAGGCAATGCCCTGCAAGCCAAACACAAAGGAACGCCTGGAAGGATGGAAATTGGATGCCGGAGCCGTCATTCAATATAACGTGTCCTTTTCCGCTCACGAGCCACGGAGACTGATAACTTACATCCGTACAGGTGGCTGGTAAAATGATCACCACATCAAGGACAACCTGCCATCTGCAGACAATCAAACAAAATAATATAATAATAAGCTCCTGATTATTACCAATATTCATTTTGCTGTGACCTTGGGGCTATTTGATGAGAGCTAACATCAGACCAAACCAAAAAAATTTGTCTCGTATAGGTTTATCCATCTCTGTATACACACACGTAATATTCTATTATCCATGCATGCAGCTTCAGAAGCCCTCCGAGCCTGACCTTAAGTCTTAACAGACAGAATAGATTTGTTCAGGTCCTGTTAATTGGTAATTGCACTGGATGGCTTTTTAAATTGATGGAAATAGTGCATCCTACTGCATTGCCTGGTATTTGGCTCCCGTATATTTGTATGTATCCTGTATATATGTATGTGCCAGCTCATTGCTGCTATTAATTATGATATTTTTGCATACCAGCATTAGAAATACATTCTAAGGACAATACAAATACTCACACATTAGCCTTGTTGTTGAGATATGGACATCTGACACCAAATTTACAAAGACAAATATAGAGAGGTGGAGAGAGGGAGAGAGAGAGAGAGAGAGAGAGACACTCGACATGACTCTAAATACTGTTTCCCAGATCTCAATCCACATTTGGATTTTTCAATGATAATTTGACCATAATAGAAAGAGAAGATGTTTGCCATGCTGTGCTGTAATAATGAAGCTGAGAGACACAGGGAGGCGTCAGTCTCCCAGTACCCATAATGAGCGTAAAACCCAGCGTGTAGCACGCAGCTTTAATTATGCAGCAAGGTCATAAAAAGACAAAAAGGGACACTGAGGGAAAAGATGAGGTGATGCCAGCGGCAAGTAAGTGAATGAGTGAGTGATAAACATTTAAATCTGTGGCTTCACAAGTTTGAGTATTTTGCAAATGTGACACTCTAAAATGGCAATTTCATCCAATTCAGATTATTTTGCAGCTATTTAAAAGAAACAAACGCATCAAACGTCACTGTAACCTGAAGATGCACTTGACTGGTTAGAAAAATTGACATTTTAATAAGTGTGTCCTTGCAACGTGTGATGATATGACTTGGTCAACTCTGTTCAGCATCTTTGAAGAATTTGAGGTAATTAAATAGAAATATAGTATTTGTCTTCAGAGCTTTTCCAGCTGACTTCACTGACCCCAACACACAGCCATGACCTACACACAAACACACACGCAGTCTGCATACCAGACAGTACGAACTGCACATATGTCACATAAGGGCATACGGGCAAGTCCATGTCTGATTGGATTTCCTAAAGCAGCGCATGTAGCTGATCCTCCCCTCGTCCGTGGGGATCAAACATCAGCATGAAGAGGGTGGTGTCAGGAAAACCCTGTTCACACAAGGAGCTGCTGGTGCCAACGCGAAGCACCACCGCTGGAGGTCAAAGATTAATCCTTCCGGCTCTCGATCTCACTCCTTCTCTCTCTGGCACTCAGATCCCCTCACGCTCCATTTAATGAGTTCAAACCGCACCTACACAGAAGGGGCTGAGGGATTTATGGGTGGCCGTTAACAGAAAATGTAGATTAGATGTTTGGACAAGGTGAAAAATGTGTATGTCATTTGCACGGAATTCTGGGATCGCTTTTCCTTCTCACTTGTAGGGCCCTTCAGTGGATCCAGGTTGTCCTTCATGGCATTTAATTATGAATATTGATGTTGAATGGTCTATGGCATTGTTTATGTAGCAATATTGTGTATATATATGTCTAACATTCTGCCACATTTTGAATATAAACTCCAACTAGGGGCCATTATGGGGCAGTGGTGGCCTAGCGGTTAAGGAAGCGGCCCCGTAATCAGAAGGTTGCTGGTTCGAATCCCGATCTGCCAAGGTACCACTGAGGTGCCACTGAGCAAAGCACCGTCCCCACACACTGCTCCCCGGGCGCCTGTCATGGTGCCCACTGCTCACCAAGGGTGATGGTTAGCAATTTCCTTCGGGATTAATAAAGTCTAATAAAATAAAGAAAATATCTGGGCTTGCACATCTATGTTAAAAAAACAAGGAAGTGCACTGATCATCTGTGCAGGACGAAAGGAAGAGAAGACGTATTAGTAGAAAACATACAGCAGCGCAACGTGTCATTTCACCAGACTTGGCAGAGGGCTTGCATTCTGAGAAGAGCAAATGAGGTGGACTTTTCAGGAGAGTAGCAGAAGATCAGTAGGTAGGTAACTGAGTGTGAGGGAAGAAGGCTGGGGTGTGACATCACACAGTCACTCGCCACAACCACCAGTTCCTAATCAGGGTGGGGACTCTCACCATTCATTCACTCACACACGCACACCTATGGGCAATTTAAAAGCGCACTGCTTTGGAAAAACGGAGAACCTGGTGGAGGAGAGCATGCAAACTCCACACACACAAAGCAGGCGCCATGACCTAAAAGGCTGTGCGGAATAGTGAATGCATGGAATTACCTTCATGCAATAGTGAAGGGGCCGCGTTGACGTATCACACATCAGATGATCTTTATTAAGAATCTTAATAGCAGGCAGTTCAGCCTGGCCATTATGTGATTCGAGTGCAAATAGCTGATGAATTATAAAGCAGGGCCCATTTTCCCCGACCTGCTTCGCAGGGGCATTAGCTCTCTGTAGCTCTCTGTATTGGAATTGGAATTCAATAGAAGTACAAGGACATACCAGCAGCGAGATGCTGATTCCAGTAAATCAGCACTGACCCTTTTACAAACAAGAGTGACGATTCACATACCCACACTGCTCTCACACTCCTGTACTGTACCTACCACACACATTAAGACATAGCGATTATGGGATCAGAACGGATGTTCAGCCCCACATCGTTTCACTCTGAGAGGGGAGCAGCTCTGCTCTGATAATCTCACTGATTGTCTTTTTGATGGATGTTTGTCTTGTTGCTTATGAGTGTGTGTGTGTGTGTGTGTGTGTGTACCTCCATCTTGCTTGTAAAGAGGCTTTGTCTGCCTGTAACTGAGCCGGGATGCATTTCCTCCATCCAGACTGCATGATGAGTTGCGGTAAGTTTGACTCAGGTAATATAAGCCTTCAGCTGCAGCTCTATTAGAGTTGTGGGGTGGTGGGGGGTCGAGGGTCTGTGAAAAGTCGGTGCAGGTGTAGATTTTTTTAGACAACTTCTCACAACCAGTCCGTGATAAAGGTGTTCAGTTCCATGGGAGGAGTCTGTGTAATTGGTTGATTGGAAGGTCATTCCAACAACCTTCACCTACACCCAGCTGTCTGGTCCCCTCCACCTGACCACACCAAGCACTGAACTGGCACAACGGAGCTCAGCAGCCAACCACGGGACAGCGAGGGAGAGGAAGGGGAATTCATTTATTCTCCGGCTGTCACTCGCTCCGAGACGGGGCAGGAGAGTGACGGGAGGGGGGGTTCGGTCGGCATGACAACCCCCTTACCCCAGTGCTCTGAGCACAGTCTGCCCACTGCTTCGCTGTCTGCCGTGTTGGGGTGGGCGGAGCCGGATCGAGAGCTTTTAGTGAGCGCTCACTTAATGCAGCTTTGTGTGATGAATGCATGTACATTGTGGGCAACAATCCTGACACTGCAAGACCCAAACACACACACACACACACACACACACACACACACACACGTTTTTAATGAAGCCTTTCGGGAAGCTTCACTCACCACAGGGCAATCAGGCAGACAGGGAAATATGTCTGTGCGAGCACACGAGGTTTAATTACGAATCGAGAGGCGCGGCCACAACATGCCAGACCCGCCACCCCCTCCCCCAGCAAGCATGATGACATCGTGAAGGATGAGGACGAAGCAAATCGGCTCTCAATCAAAGCCTTTTAACACCAAAGAACGCGCCGCGGCTGGTGCCAACACCGGCTAACGTAGCGCGGGATCGATTCACCTCTAATGTGCAGCGTGGTTCGCTGGACACGGCCGCTCAGGTGGATGAGCAGGACAAAAGAGGACAGGGGACCACGATGTTCGTGTCTGTCCCAGGATTCTATAGCTGCAATTTGTCCTTCTGCTAATCAGCCATCACCTCCTCCTTTCACCATGCTAAGAGCTAACAAGTGCGAACCGCAACGTGGCACGGCGCGATCTGCTGGACCTTCGAGCATTATTTATAATATAAATATTATATTTCGTATTTATAATATAAATATTATATTTCGTACATTATTGGAACTGTTTGCCTGGTCGTAATTTTCAGCCTGGATAAAAGGGGGGATTGATTGACGGATTGATCCGAGGCCCGCTCGTCCCCACGCGTCCACACCCCATCATCCTGCTGAGTAGCAGCTTTGCGAGTGCCCCCCCCACCCCCCGCCGAACCCCCGGCTCTTATTAGATTTGCCCGTAAATATTTGATGACTCGGCCGATCCACCGAGGGCAGGACTCAATCTGCCACTGCGAAAGGCGCTCAAGGTCACGGAGCGCTGCAACACTTCCTGTGGAGGGAGGCGGGAAAGGGGGAGGGGCCTGGCGGCTCGACGGCATGTAAGTGACGTCCGGAGATCATCTTCGTCTGTGGAGAGATGAACAACATTGCGCTCTCCTGCAGTTTTTTTCATTTCTTCTAATTACCAAGAGAGTGAGGAAGGGACCGGAGATGGAAGAAGAGCATGGGGAAAAAATAAAAAAGCGAGACAGATGGCGAGACGAGAGAGCTGCATATGAGATGAGGAGGAAAATACGGATAAAAAGATATTTAGAAAACAGAATTCTTCTCGGAAATGTGTTGGTGTGTGTGAGCGAGATGAAGTGTCTATTTGTAGAGCTTGGACCGATCCCACCCCCGAGTTCCAGAGATGCTAAATATTTCGCTTCTCTCATCTCGTCCATCTCGTCCTCTCCCAGAATAAAGCTTGTGTCTGATGCAGGAGACGTCCAGAAGGGTCTGATGTGGGCTCCGGCGTCTGGCGCTCAGTCAGCCTTAAGCCTGGCCCTGCTGTGGTGGTGGGCTTGCTGTGTGAAGGGGAAAGGGGGCCAGTTTGAGAGAGAGAGAGACCATCTGCTCTTCCGCTCACACAAGTCCCGCCGGCCCAGAGCTCTTCTGCTCACAGTGCGTTCGATGCTCCCTGATATATTGCTGTGACTGCACGGTAACACGCTGTACATACTTTATTTGCTTCAGTCAGAGCCCAAATCCAAGGGCACTATTTTCATACTGGCGCTATGCATAGATGAGGTCTCTTCAAGATACAGGTGTTTCTTCCTTGTTTTATCTATTTACTTATGTAAATACCGTGGACTCCTTTGAATTAATATATGCATTTCAGAAACATTTCATTTGAAAAACGTATACATTTTTGCCCCCGCATGCTAGACTTTATGCTGTTGATCCAATGGCCCAAACCCACTAAATCTGATTCTGATAACATGATGTGTATAATGAACCCAAATAGAATATATGTTACTCGCGCACACACACCTGGCCTGTGCCAACGGCCACCCTTGATTAAGGATGCTTTGGGGTTTACTGCATCAACTTCACTGTGCTCAGTGCACCTTTGTCATCTGAAAACTGCATCCTAGTGTTGCATGCAGGCCTGTTCTGAGTTTAAGACATTTGGCAGAGCGACTTGCAACGTATTTTAGTAAACAGCAGGCTCATTAAAACCTGTTCCCCGGTAGTACTGAGAGTGCATTTTCATGCATTGGAATTTAGCCCGAATACTTCGATGACGGTCGCTGACTTACGCTCGGGGACGGCCTTTTTGTTTCAAATGTGCAGAGATAAAAATCAGCCTGTGATGCAGCGTGTTGCTGAGCTCGGCGCTGGCGTGCTGCAGGTGCAATTTGTCTACAAACTGGGTTGAGCCAGGCCGCTGCAGGCCTGTTTAAAAGGGAACTGAGAGTTTGAAGAAGGAGGATTTGAGACTTGCAAGCAGAAGCCCACAGGCTTGAGGTTTGGCACTGGTCAGGCACACTGCCGCCTTGTTTTTAATAGCTTTGCCCTTTGGGTTTGAGCTGAAGAAAGAAAATGGTTACCTACACCAGCTCTCTGCATTTCAGTTCCAGAAAGGTTAGAGCATCGTGTCCTGTGTATTTGGAAGCAACAAACCTGACTGTGTCTGGGACAGGGGTTTTATCCAGATCCTTCCCCGACCCCTGGACCGGGTCCTCTCTGTGAGGGCGGAGCCTTGTGCTCCCCCTACTGCTCCTCCAGGGAGGAATAAAGGCTTGATTTATGAGCCCCTCTGCCACTAATGATACCCCCACATGCCATAAATCTCTCTGCTCCCCCTGGTGTCTAGGAGACAGGTAGCGCCACCAGGGGACGGAAGTGGGGTGGAGGGCATCTGCAGGCTGCTTTTTCAGACTCGCTTGTCCCCTCACATGGCATTACGACACAGAGGAGACAGGGCGATAAGAGACAGAGATCTGAAAATGTCAGTGGGAACAGTAATTACCGACAAGGGCTCGATGGCCAGACGTTTGCACACGAGTGCTTCATTACAGCTGGAGATGAATGGAGAGCACATGAAGAGCTGGATCGGCTCGTGCGCTCAGCGCCTGTTTGTTCAGAGCGTGGCGGACGAGAGGCTCTGATTGCCGTGGTTAATTCTCTGGAGTACAGGGAGCAGGGCTGACGCTCGGCCGACTGGCTTAGATGAGAGCCCATTCGGCAATGGGCATGGGTGCTGAGGATTATCGGTAGATCGCTGCACTCGCTTGACGTGCTTCACTGTCCAGACTACATGCAGAATACTGAGACATTTTTGGTAAAAATATAACAGACGTAATCGCTTTGATCCATTAACAAGATAACTTTGTCCTGAACTGTAGTGAGTAGTGACAATAGTGAGTATTAACAATTTCACAGGTGTTTTGTGCAGGTGTATGTGTATGTGTGAGTAGCTGTGAAAGTTAGTCACTTTTTGTACCCCTTCCCCATGTCTTTCACTTTCACCCCTTCATCCATCACACAAATCAAAGGTCAAATAGCCACGTCACTCATTCTCAAAGAAAACTGTCAAACTTAGAGACTAGAAAGGAGGTGGGGGGTTGCCCCACCCACCCCCCGACTGGAATTGTCCCACGCGAAAAAAAAAGAGTCCATTACTAATGGGCTTCACCTGTGGACCAGTGGACTAAGTCAAACATGAAAACAATCCCCAGAGATGGTGCCCATCGGAAAAATCTAGTCGGTAGTCCAGAGAATGATGAAATTAGCAAGGAGTAAGTGATAAAAAGAGAAATATATTTCATTAAAAGAGACATAGAAATTTGAGGAATGGAGGAAGATTAGTAGAAAGAGTTATCAAGGCCAGCAGGAAGAGGAATGAAGTGGAGGGAGAAGAGCGGGAGGGGGTGGAATGAGGTCAGAGTGCCCTCCTGCTGTTCATTCAGCTGCTGAGAAGAGAGCCCACTTCAGAAGTCACCTTGAGATCCCTGCCATGATTAGGGACAGAGGAGAGAAGTTGAAGGGCCACTCTGACTCCTCCCGTCAAAGGTTATGGCTGCAGGGGGTTAAGGGTGCAGCGTCTGGTAGAAACAAAGCATTACATCCAACACCCAGATCTTTAGGGGACAACCAGCTCCATCAAATCCGGACAAGTAATTACTGACAAGCCTCAATTGAGCTCAGAGATGTGCTGATGCTGTCAATGTCAAGTTTGGGTGGCACCTGCTCATAAATAAAAATAAGGGCGCTTTACATAGAGCATCTCAGACAGGCTGCATTGCAGATGAAAAGCGAGTTTGTGAATGTGCTAAACACATGAACATTTATGAGACGTCTTTATCCAGAGCAACTTACAATCGGTAGTTACAGGGACTGTCTCCCTGGAGACACTCAGAGTTAGGTGTCTTGCTCAGGGACACAATGGTAAAAAGTGGGGTTTGAACCTGTGACTTTATGATCACCTGATTCGCAGGTAAAAGTGTTACCCGCTGATAATACATTAGTATAACAAATTAGCGTGGCAGGTCGTAAATAACTCAGGTAAGGTGGAGCGAGACCATTTAGAGCTTTATAGGTCAAAATAGGATTTTGTACAGTGATTGTAAGACTGGGGTGATGTGGTCGGATTTTCTAGTTCTAGTTAGAACTCTCGCAGCGGCATTATGATGTAATCAGACAGCTTACATCTGGCTGCTTGAGGCCAAAGTACGAGAGTTTCTGTCTTGTCAGGGTTTAACAGAAGAAAGTTGGTGAGCATCCACTGTCTAATGTCCTTCAGACAATTCTCTGTTCTGTACAGCTGCTGCCTCTAGTCTGGCATTGCTGACAGATACAACTGTGTGTCATCAGTATAGCAATGAAAGCTAATACCGAATGGCGTGACCTAAAGTAACATGAAAAAGGAAAATAGCAGCAGACCTAGAACAGAACCTTGTGGAACACCAAACTCTACTTTACTATGTGAAGACAAATCACCACTGATGTCTCCAAAAGATATGATCTGAACCATTCAAGGGCTGTTCCCTTAATCCCAATAACATTCTCTAACCTGGCAAGGAGAATAGCGTGATCAATAGTGTCAACCACTGCACTCAGATCAAGCAGGACAAGCAGCAAGTTGGGTCCCTGATCAGAGGCCAACAGCAGGTCATTAACCACTTTAACCAGCACTGTCTCAGTGCTATGATGAGGTCTAAATCCCGATTGATATGCTTCATGAATGTAGTTGCTGTCTGGATACTCGCATAGCTGCTGGGCTACGAAAATTCTTGAAATATAAACAGAAGGTTGGGGATTGGTCTATAATTCGAAAGCTGACTGCGATTTTGGTTCAAATTCGATCCGCCACTGAGCAAAGCACCGTCCCCACACACTGCTCCCCGGGCGCCCGTCATGGCTGCCCACTGCTAACTCAGGGTGGTGGTTAAATACAGAGGACACATTACTTTGTGTGCACCGTGTGCTGAGCTGTGTATCATAAGGACAATGACTTCACTTTTTCAACAGACAAAACCTGTAGTTTTGAGTGTAAGATGATATAAGATGAAGTTTCTGCTTCTGTAATAACACCTTGTGTTAAAAAAGATAATTATTTCTAATTCTCATCCAATCCTAACCCCCGGTTAATAAAAGCCACACGTCCCAACCACACCAGCAAAGGTGCCTCCCACAAAGGTTTCCCTCCACAGATTTATATTGACTGTTTTAGACAGCATTGACATGTGGTCTTCTATTCACACACTGTTGGAGTGTAGGAGGAGGAGAAGCTGCAGAATTATGACAAATTAGAGGCCAGGACAACATGCCCTGCTGAGCCTACGTTCATAAAACTTCAAAGAACAGATGTGAGTATTCAGGGTCTACTTCCTGTGAAAGTTTGAATGCAGAGCAGGACAATTTTGACCCCAGACCTGGACCTGTGAGATGCTTCCTCAGCTTAAGACGAACTGTGACAGACTTGTGGCTGAAATCTGACCCCTCTGTCTAATCTCATGCAGGTTTGTAGGTTAGCAGCATGTGTCCTCCCCCTGATAATACAACAGCATTAAGCTCTGGGTGAACCCAGATCAGCGCACTGGTCCACGTGTGGGAATGTTTGATTAGAGCCCGGGGATAATGGGACTTTAAGTGCCGAGGTTGAGATTACTAAACACACCAGCAGATTCCTGTAGCCTCTACATCACCTCCTTGTGTGTTGTTATCTGTTGTAGCCATGTGTGCAACAGACCAACTCCTGTGCTTTAACACATAATGGAATAACTGAGTTCCTGAACAGTTAGCTCCAGCTCAGTGGTTTGATAGGGCACGAGTAGTTCCGTAAGTGCTGATGAGCGCAGCACTGGGACACATTACTCTGTCGCCAATTCAAATAATGTTCCTCCCGTCTTTTTAGCAACACTCTCGACTTTTAATATGCATACACACGCGTCCCAGCCTGTCTGCAACCCTCGACTAGATGTGCAGGTTCTACATTCATCAGACAACATGAAGGAAAACAATGGCACATTGTGCGTGCTTTAATCATCTTCCGAGGACAAGGCAGCCTCATTTGCAACTACCTCCTGTCCTACACTAACTTGTAGAGCTTCCTGCCGCGGTCTCATCCTCCATCTAGGGTGATGTTAACGCTGTAACATTAGAGCGTTGTTTCCGCGGCCGTCCCTGAACATGACTCTGCTGTGAACTTTGACCTTGATTCTGTCTCAAGTGACAATTCAAGTGACACTTCCATCAAATTCTTTACTGTTAGGCGGCCTTTGTATGTGGTGCTTTGTTAGCATTGTGCTACCACTTTTGTACAGACAAACTATAATGGGCTATATTGGGATTTGGCATTTTTATAATATATTTTTTAGAATAATTATATATGATATAGAGACATGGGAAAGTGAAATATACAGCCAACTTTTATTTTAAATTGCTTTTGAGTTGAGGTAGCTGCAGAATCACCAAACTACTGTGTGCAGTTGAGACATTTCTTTCTGTCAGGTACTCTGAAGCAGCTGTCGGATTAAGCAGACCTTTTTTTGTTTGTATGCTGGTCCTTCCGTCTGGTCCCAGAGAGGCTGAGACGCTACTTGACACTTGTTACTGTCCCCATACAGGCCACTGTGGGCGGCTATTACCAAGGAACTCCCTGCTCTTCGTGCTTCTCTCCCTCACCGCCTCGCTGTTCTTTCATTCATTCCGTTGCTCTTGCCTCGGGTGCTTCTCTGGCCACTTCTTCTATTGGACATGTCTCTCTCTCTCTGTCTCTCTAGATAGAAAAGGACATTAACAGGTAAATTTCATTTATCTGTATGCTCTTCCTAGAAGCTCCGCTTCTAGCGCACCATCTCTGCCCTTCGCTCTGTATGCAGGGGGATTAGTGGGACTTTGCGTCGGTGAGCCTTCAGTGTCCTTGATGAGGACTGACCTATTTGCCTCACTTCCAGGGACTTGTAGTGTGTGTGTGTGTGTGTGTGAGGGAGACCTTTTGAATTATTGATATCCTGTTTGAAATAGGAGCAGCTAATGACTTCAGCCTGGTTTTACAGGCGCTGAGACTCTCACATTTACATCCCAGCGTTTCTCACGTATCGAGGACACGAGCTGGTTTTGATGAGGACTGATTTCTTTCTGATCGGTACATTGAATAACATTTCCAGATGTCCAGTCACCTTGAATGAAGGCCGGACTTCAGTGTACACATGTTGCATGTCTGGACAGGTTGTGAATAACAGGTTATGAATGATCTTCTTGGATCGTGTCCTTTTGGATGACTATTATCTATAAGTTATAAGTTGCATGAACTGCACGTTATGCTTTAAAAAAAAAACCAGCATGCCCCAGCATGTCACTCGCTCACCCTGTGCACATAATGAACCCGGTGGGCCTTCACCGCGCCATGTCGCACCTGCAGAAACGGAAGCCGCGGGCGTGGCCTCTTCATCATCTGCCCATTGCAGCAGGTGATGGATGCTGCGTCAAGGACATCAGCAGTGCTGTTCACACAGCATTTCGTCCCCCCACTGCTGTCATGTGCCAACACGTACCACACAACGCCGCATTTTTCACAGTAAATAAGTGGCGGTGAACAGAAAAACACCGACATCAAACACACCGGGCTGCTTCGGCGACTGTGGACTACCGATTTCAGCACAGCCGCATAAGCTAGCATGCTTGGGATGCAGGGGTTCGAGCAAAGCTGGAGGCCAGTAGTGTGTTACTTAGGAACACTATATGGTTGTAGCAGGATTTGTAAAAGTGGCCGAAGCCATCGTGACACGAACAGACAGGGACTGAAAGGGGACATCCTTGGTGCGCCAGGGATGAATTTACATGTGTTACCACAGGTGATAACAAAGGTAATCGGGCAGTAATGAGATAATGAGACAATGCAAATTTCAAGCACCGGTCTGGAAAACATAGAATCGGACATGTGGCCGGGGATGTTATAGGAGCATCTAGGAGTTATGTCATCTGAAAGACAGCATGTTTAGCATGTTACATTTACATTAAGAATTATTCATGTCTGCAAAGAGGATGGTACAAATGCAAACGAGCTCACCCAACCGGCTTTAATGACATTTACATTTACATTTACAGCATTTACCAGACGCCCTTATACAGAGTGACTTACAATCAGTAGTTACAGGGACAGTCCCCCCCTGGAGACACCCTATTAATGATGCACTGTTGAGGAAATCTAGATGCCGACTATGAGGTTTAGAAAGAGATCACTGTTTGCTGGTTTTCCTAGATGATCACCATTGCCATGCAAAACAACATCATACTTGGCCAGTCATACCGGTTATTCTGGCATTACCAGTTTAACTTTTGCATTTTAGTCATTCAGTTTGAGTGCAAATTGTACTTTCTATTAATAAAAGCATTGGTAAGGGGCCTTTGCACTTAATTCACACATCTTCTTGTCTAGTCTAGAGGGAATCCTGGATCATCAGCTTCCTGTCAGTTCCCCTGCTGCCTAATGTCCTCAATATCATGAATGCATATATGAAGCTTGATAATTTGCCTGAACAACTGCTAATTAAAGGTTAATTAAGACAGGATGAAAAGTTCTGAACATATCTTGTTGTTGTAAAGGGTGACATTAGGTCCAAGACCCATTGTGATGGTCCACATGTCTGAAATGCACCACCCTAGCACACCAAGAGGTTTATATAAACCAAATGCCATGAAGCCCAGTGGTGTTTGGTGGCAAATAGCCTGCCTGAATAAAATCCCCGGAGTCAAGCTGAGAAGCCTTGGAGACACAAAAAGCTCCATTAACATGAAAAGCGCACCTCTTCAAATGACCAGGGCTTTAAATACTAGGATGAATAAAACTGCACTTGTGCAATGAGTGAATGCCCTTTAGGAGATGAGCCGGCAGGTTGACCTCATTGTGGTGCATTGTGTGCAGCAAGCTGACCGCTGCTGCCCCCTACTGACCACAAAACGCGGTACAGTAGGAAGTAAATACAGTCTGTGGTCTGTGAAGATTCTCAGTCATCCAGGGGAATTTGTCTGAAAGTTGAGTCGTGGCAACTGGACTTTCTTTCTTTAACGTGGGGACGTTTCATTCTGCATCCACAGAACTTTCTCAATGTCTACATTAAAGAAAGAAAGTCCAGTTGCCATGACTCAACATTACTCTACACCCTGTTCAGTTTTACACTGTTTCCACATTAATATTAATCCGTCGTGACACAGGTCAAGTGAGAGTGTTACAAGACTAATGTTTTGTCACATCCTGTGTTGCTTCTTCCAAGATGATGATGAGAATTGAGAAATGAGAACTTGAGAAATGTACATTTTTAAACAGTGTTTTCCACCACCCTCATCAGAACACAACAGAAGAGGAGAAGGGGAGGGCTCAGGATGTTTAAATGGCCATTGCATTATTCGATTTTTTTTTGGTATTTTGTGAGAATACATTTTGATCTGGATGCATTTAGTTTATCAGTACCAGTGCAAGAATAAAAGTTCAGTCATTAACAGTCTTCGCTGATGCCTTCCACTGCAGTGTCAATGCCAATTCTCCATCGATTTGCACTTTGTAGTATTTATGTGGTTATATTGTTTTTTTTGTATTCTGAGCCTTTGATATATTTTGTTGTCGTTCCATATTCGGTCCTTTTTAGTTTTATTTGTTGTTATGAATCAGCAGGGACTTTAAATCCTCTGAATAAAACCTTAAAAGTTCTGGCACACCTACAGAAATGCAGTCCGATTTGTCCATGCAGAGCAGAATCACAACGGGTTGGAATATGATGTCGTGTTTTTTAGATTTAAAAAGCGCCACCGACTGTCTCTCATTCCGCTGTTTGATCACTCCTGTCTGTGGCCTTTTCACACCTCCCTCTGCCTCAGCAGGAAGTCACACCCACTGAGGGTGTGCCAGAAGTGAGGTTCAGGCTACAACATTGCATCCTTACCACTTGTTCTGTCATTAATGTGCCCCCAGGAACGTTGTAGTTTGGACCCTAACGTCCCTCCCAACGCAGTGTGTTTATATCTCGGCTCCTTCACATGGTGTTCAGTAAAAGGGTCAAAATGAAGTATTCAGTCTTGCACAAGTGGGGCCGTGTGAAAAAAGCACTTCATTTGTAGATTGCTTTTACAACTCAAACAAATTTCACCCTCAAAAGAGAAGTAGCGGTGACCAAGGTCAAACTCCTCAACGCCTGCAGCTGCAAAGCTACAAAAATGCAAAGAGTGCAGCTTCTGTGTCACCCTGTCACACACATCCGCCCATCAACCCCACACAGGAAGCTGTGAGATGCACCACGAAGACACTTATTATAGCACAGCTAAAGAGCAGGAAGTGCAGCTCCAAAACCTTCACATGAACACAGAGTCAGCACAGGACTCCAAGACCAAGACCAGGACACCAGAGCCCACCCCACTACAGCAGCATCATGAGCAAACGCAAGAGTGAGTATCGTTGTGATGGCCAGGATGCCACGAGCAGTTGTGAGATTGGTAAAAGTGATATGGTGGGCATTTAAGCACATACCCACATTTTTCTAAGGTACTTTAATATATATATATTATATATATAGTCATTGATATATAGTCAATTGACTGGGGCAATATATATGTTTGAAAGAGTGTGTGTGTGTGTGTGTATACACACACACACACACACAACACATACATACATTGCTCAAGAGCAAAGTATGTCTAGCATTGATCTTAGAAAGATTATAATTTGTGAAAAAAGAAAACCTATTTCTCCAAGTCTGCTAATGCCATAGAAAGCAAGGGGAATTCCTTATAATGACTTTGGGGACGTCCCCAGGTCAACAACAAAAATATAGACCTGAAGGAAGATTGGAATGAAGCAAAAATGATTCTAAGGGTTCAGGATATTAAAAAGTTGGGATGAGGGACCTGCCAGTTCAATAAAGTGTGAAAAGGGGATATATTTGAAGCTGCAGATATGTTTTTAATATTCAACAGTGAAAAATGCAAATAATCACATTAGTATTCAACGCTGACAGACACACTCATGCTGGGAATTCTCAAATGGCTTTTATTTTAAGTGTTTTTTCTATTTTGCGGTAACAAAAGTGTGAAAATGTGGGAAAAAGTGTTACACTCATATTCTGTAGAGCATAGAACAGCAAATAGAGAAACTAGAAGAAACTAGAACTGGTGCTAAATTTTCTCTGACATGAGGACATTTTGATGATTCAACTGCACAGTCTCACAGCTCGCCAGACAAGAATTTGATGACACGATTTTCTGTGAAACTCAGCTTCATAAAAAAATGATACGAAGTTTTTCCGTGATCTTCAGATTTTGGTGTCTGACAGCGAGTAGTGAGAACCTCTCAGCAGCTCCTGCCTCCTATTATGTCTTGACCTGTTGAGCCCTCTGCTCTTTTTTTCAGTCTCGCTCTCCATCTGTGTCTCCTTTGTCCTACTGAAGGTCTTTACATCAATAGGAGGCAAGTGTGTGTGTGTGTGTGTGTGTGTGTGTGTGTGTGTGTGTGTGTTTCCACTTTCAGGGAATTGAGCTTGTTAAAATCCAGTGGTGGAACTGCTGGATGTTCCATGAATAACAGCGATGAAACCTAAACTCTCTGTTACCCACCATGCAATATTGAGGACGTACACACTTTGGAAGCGTTTTCTGTCACTTTTTACAAAACCACTTGCTTAAAACTCAAGCACCTCCACCATCCATCCCCATTATCCAGGCCAGGACGGTATCTTCAGACTGACTAGCATTTAAAATACTGCTTGTAGCCCTGAAATCTGATTTACTAAGTCATTAATTTATATATGATACACGGCTCAGCCAATCAGGCAATATCTTACTTTATGTAGCTATTACATAGGTGTTAGGTTTGTGAAAATAAATGTGTTCATTCTTGAGATCAGTTTGAAATATTTTATATTTTTAATATGTTTCGACACTTGATGGTGAGTGACTGTGGTGCAGAGAGCAATATTTAAATATTATCGAAATCTTTAGTCTTCAGAATTTATAGTGATTTATTTGAACAAATTAATTAAATGCACATAATGAATGCACTGTAAACCACTATTTAGTATCATTTTTTAAATTATAATTTGTAACTTGCTTTTAGTATGTCAGCAGTTTTTATCTTTGAAATATTAAATATAAAATGGGTGACAAATATAATTTTATTTTATTTTAAAAAAATTGTCAATGCACTACTATTATCATCTTAAACTCTTCTGTACAGGTCTTTCCTCCCATGATACAGAGGTGTTAACATTCTAGATTGAATGTTTGAATTGAGCCGCGCCGAGAGAGATGCTATTGGCTTTCATGCTTTATTCAGTCTCGCTATGGTGGACATTTAGACAGCTGGGGGTCTCTGAAGGACAAGTGCCAGCAGAAATCCACTATAATTATCCAGTTTTTCCTAGTGGTGAATAACTTGGACTTAACTTGAGTGAGTTCTTTGGTGTCTGATGCCTGTAAGATGTTTATTCGTATTCGTAAGGCAGTTCTAGAAAACAGAGAATCTTCTTTTTAAGATTTCGCAACCCTTTATTTTCTCTCTGCAGCCTTCAAGTGGTTCAGCCTCTCCAATCTCTCCTTTCGACGATCGTCGTTGGTCAAATCTGAGAAATCCCAAGCAAAGGATGAGCCCACCCTCTCAGAGACATCAGTTGATGACATGTACATGAGGGAGCGTACCCACAGCTATGTTCGCTCAAATGAGAATTATACCCACGTAGGCACCATGCCACGCCTGTTCACCAAACGGAAAGACAAGAGCAATAAAAGCAGCAAGAACACACCTGGTGAGTCTGGATCTGGGGTGGGCATGAGGAGGATGGGGGACAATGTTCCCAGTTCCCCTCTGCTCAGTGTATTGTCCAGCCAGGCTACTCCATCTCTGCAGGAGACCACTGTTGGTGACGCTGGCCTCCAAAATCCTGGAGGTGGTTCAGATGGTGCATGCAGTGGAAGAGTTGTGGCGACCCCTACGGAGATGGAGCCCACATGCAGAAGTCCATACAGGCCTTGTCTGAGTGCAGCAGCAATCCCATGTGGTCCAAACAAAAACTCAGATTCAGGGATTCTAGGAATTCCAGATGCCTTTATAAAAGACAAGGCACCACCACCTAAAACCCCGTACCAAATGGTGCTGCCCATGAAGAGGGTCCATCAGCCTGACAGGAGGCTGGGGCAGAAAACAGAAGAATCCCAGGCTAATCCTGAAAAAATGAGTCCGGAGATAGAGCCAGGGAACAGGTGAGACACTTTAAGTGACTAATAAAGGGTTGCCATGATCCTATATAACCTAGACATAGGTTATACAGGATCTGGGGGGGTCACTGGGGGGTCACAGTGAGACGATCACAACAAGAGATTTAAAAAGATATATACAAAAAAATGTTAAATTAAAATAATGAACTAAAACAAAACACATATGGCTGAAAAGAATTAAGCAGCTGTATAAATCTACAGATGCAAACCACACATTGGGTGTAAAACCAGGAAACCAAGCTGTTTTGTTTTGAATCTTTTAGCTATTTTTCAGAGATTTCTATTTCTATATTTTAATCTTAGGTCAGGTCCCAAAGTCACTTGTTCACTAACAAATATGACAAACATGGTTTGGAATTTTTCCCATACATTCTGGTAAAACAGTTGAGCTGGGACGCTGTTGCCAGGTCCGTCTAAATAAAGCATTTTAAAAAAATATTCTTTTGCCTGAAGTCGTGAAGACTCCGAAAAGTTGGCAGGTTAAAACTTGCAAATAATAGTCGTGCTCGGATTTAATCACAGTGATTTATTTGAACAAATTAATTGAATGCACATAATAAATGCAATCTCTTACTCATGATAAAAAAAAACATTGCAAACCACTATTTACAATCTTTAAAATTATCATTTGTAACTTGCTGTTAGTATCTGTCAGCAGTTTGTATCTTTGAAATATGAAATATGAAATGGATGACAACTACAGATCCATCAATTCAAAGTTTTATTTTATTAAAAAAATGTTTCAATGCACTATTATCATCTTAAACTCTTCTGTACAGGTCTTTCCTCCCATGATACAGAGGTGTTAACATTCTAGAATGAATGTTTGAATTGAGCCGCGACGAGAGAGATGCTATTGGCTTTCATGCTTTATTCAGTCTCGCTATGGTGGACATTTAGACAGATGGGGGTCTCTGAAGGACAAGTGCCAGCAGAAATTCACTATAATTATCCAGTTTTTCCTAGTGGTGAATAACTTGGACTTAACTTGAGTGAGTTCTTTGGTGTCTGATGCCTGTAAGATGTTTATTCGTATTCGTAAGGCAGTTCTAGAAAACTGAGAATCTTCTTTTTAAGATTTCCCTCTGTGGTGGAAATGACATTTCAGACCCTTTATTTTTTCTCTCTGCAGGCTTCAAGTGGTTCAGCCTCTCCAATAAAGCTTTATTGTTCTTTTGCCTGAAGTAGCGAATGCTCAGAAAAATTGTGAGGTTAAAACTTGCAAATAATACAAATAATACATACATATATTTTTTAGAAATCTTCATCCATTTACCCCTACTGGCTCACAGACGCGTTGGCGTGGTTTCCGCTCTGAACCTGGCAACCCGCGGGATGGGTTCGGTTATGAAGGTTTTCAACAGGTCTGTGCGTCGGGCTTCACATCACCGCCCTGAACCAGGATCCGTCTGTTGGACAGGGGGTCGTGCCTAAATTCGGTACGGAGCAAACTTCTAAAGTACCGCGGTTGCCGGTTCCTTTCTGGTCCAGTCCGGAGTATCCGGCATGTTTTCTGGGAGCAGCCCAGAGAGCAGTTTAAGGTGAGACTTCCTCTCTTTCTTAAAACTCACCATTAACTGATACCGTATTGTATTCAATTATTTCATATATATATATATATATATATATATATATATATATATATATATATATATATATTCAGCTTTGAAACTTCACTTTTGAAACTTCACTTTTAAAACTTTTTAAAGCTCTCTCTATATATATTTTTTTATTTTCAAAGCTGAAGTTTCTGGGTTCGGTTGTCTTAGGGATGATAAATCCAACTTCCTCATCAAGCAAGTAAAATTATGAAGCTATCTTAATTTCATTTTCCATATAAGGCACAGGTCAGTGGCTCTTTAATATACAAACAGTTTATAAAGTTATGGTGGGCTGTGAATGTGGGAGAGACTGGGAGGAAATGCCTGCCTGTCATTCCAGGGCTCTGAACTTTCGCATCTTCCCACGGCAGACGGATTCCCGGCCAGCGTTATCGCTCTGATTTATTGAGTGGGGCGCAGGTTATGGGGTCCTTTGTGAAGTGCTCCTGCACACAGCTCCTCTGTGGACTGCGCTCACTTAATTCTCCCCCCGATGCCATGTAGCTCAGGGATTAAAAATCCAATCATGCAGAAGGCAGAGTGTAAGCCGCTCAGTATCTGGACGAGCAGGATCAGCCAATAAATCCTCCAGATTCTGGAGAGTGTGTGTGTGTGTGTGTGTGTGTCCACTACCAGTGACTAGAAACCAAGTGAACACACACATATGGCTCCAATTTTTGACTTTGACGGTAATCCTTTCCTGAAGAAACTTTGCTTGACATTTGTCCAAAAAACTGTATCTATGCTCTCTAGTTTGGAGCCGGAGCTTTTACAGAAATCCAGTTTGGAGGTCAGGATGTCCCATCAAGATAAATGTCTGTGGTTGGCGTTGAAGGACAGCAACAGATGCTTCCCGTCTGGATTTTACTCCATGACAAATGGTTAAAGTTCTCACTGTAGAGGTGGTGCAGCACCATTCACGCGAGCTTTTAAGCGCGACTCGCCGGCTTCTTTGGAAACTGATGGGAACTGTAATGAAAAAAGAGTGGAAACTTCGCTCGGGAATACGGAGGTTGAGAAGGGGCCTTCTCAGGAAGCTTGGAGAACTCCTGAGCCTTCCTGCTTTTGTCCTCGCCTGTCTTTAAACAAAAGGCCTGAATTCAGTGAGGCTCTGGGATGTCCCCCATCCTGATCTTTGGCAGGAGAGGTTATGGCTTTCGCCGGTTCACACTCTCAGAAGAAGGGAGGAGATACCTCTGTCCTTAAGTGTTTCAAATGCAGCCCAGAGAGTGAGTCAGGGTAATATAAAGGATAGACGTGATCCTGGATCTGCAAGGTGCAAGTACAGAAGGTAGAGGTCAGGTTCCTCATTAACAAACTAGAGACTTGAGAGATGGGCTGAAAACTTTATTAATTCCCTGACAATAAACAAGCAAGACAAGTATCAGCTGTTCTTGCCATAGATCTACCTACCTTTCTCTATAAATGACATCAAGATTTTTAAGATAGCAGACTATACGTTGTGGAATGAAATGACTGTGGCTATATTGAAATTCTTGCACATAGAGACCACTGGGGGGAGCTCTGACATAGATGCGACGCTGCGTATCCTCTCCACCGGCTCGATGTTTAAAAGCCGTTTTGGTGACGCCCTGCGTGTAATCTCGCCTGGCGAGCCGTACGGGGACTTGGGCGCCATCCAGCTTCGCCATGAGCGCGTTTTTCATGTGCGATTCATCTGCAGCGAGACCCGGGCATTTGATCCGGCTCTACAGCAAGCATACAGAACAGGCTTCTGTTCCCTGGCCGGGGCTGATTGATCCTGCCCTACATGGGAGCCCCTTCTCTGGGTTTTGAGCTCATCCAGCAGTTACCCAGGAGGCTCTTGTAAACTGTATTTGTGGTCGGACTGCAACCGTCTCTTAAATTTGGGCATAGTGGGAGAACAGAGTGTTGACCAATGTTCCTTATGTACATTTTTTATTCTGACTCAGATGTTCTAAGGTCATTTGTCCATTGGTAATTGTCATAATTATCATTTTGTTATTTGTAACATGTGTTTTTGCAGCTTTTGAGAAGTTTAGAACATTAGCCAGGGTGTCCACCAGGCTAGTGTCTCCTCATCCTTTATCTCTAGCTGTCTTCCATCAGTGCAACCACAGCTCCAACATAAATCTCAAAACATCACCCCTGCAAGGCTAAGACTAAATATTCAGCTCTACAGACAGCAAATCTTTATTATTTAATAAAAAAAGCACACATGAAGAACTCTCAGACACCCAGTGTGTTGTCCCAGGCAGTTTGCTCTGTCGTTTTTTCACTGATGCTCCATTCAGCGGAGCAGCTCTCTGTCACACTGGACTATGAATAAAGAGAACGAGGCAGAGAGAGAGAGAGAGAGAGGCAGAGAGCCACCCATCTCCCTCAGAGACCGTCATTAATACTGCAGCCCCGTATTGGCTGACAGATGAAATGAGTTGACCTTGGGGCCCGAGCTTGCTGTTGACTCACAGACCTCTCTGTATTTATAATTTAGCAGCTATGAGGATAAAAATGGCCCCTTGTCATCTGTATTTCTGCAGATGGATACCCAGCATCAGCTGGTGCGTCATGTTGCATGATGCCTGAAATCATTAGACTTAAGTTGCTGTACATACTTTTCCCTTCTATGTTTTGGTAGACTTTCACTAAAACGTCACAGCAAAATGACAAATTAGTTGTGAATTTGTGCAAATTTCATGTAGGGATTCCATAAATGAATTAACAAAACCACTGTGGACCTTGTGCAAACTACAGACACATGGATCTGAATGGGAACCTTGTCCCCATTTCCTTCGCACACAACTGGTTAACGAGATGTCACGATGTGAGCGAGAGACAGAGGCAGGTAGAGCCCCAAAAAATGCACAAATTTGTATTTATTTAAGCAGTATGACAAACAAAAATGGGATCAGGTCAAAAATAATTCTACCATTATGTAGAATCACAAAACTTCAATTATCAAATATCAATTATACACAATCAATAATCAGCCGGATCCCTCAATCTCTACAGGGACCCAGCTACTGATGTTCTCACGGACACCAGACATGACATAGCGTGTAGAGGATGGGGTCCCACCATCAGGTTCACCGGGCTGGAGAGGAGTGGGAAGTGAGCTCATGCGAGAAGGGGACAATGTGTTTTCCTGTTTGGACAGAGCGCAGCCTTATTGTTTTCGGAGCTCAGATGTTAGAACGTTCAGTGGCTGCGTACTGAATCTTCTCTCTTTCGTTCACAGCCACATGGAGTGTCCAGAGGTCCAAGGAGAATATGTGCACGTGAGTTGATCAGTGTCTGTCTCTCCGTCTGTCTCTCTATCCTTTCTTTTCCGTCTCGGTTTATGGCGGTGGAATTGAGCTGCATGGGTATAAATGATGGGAAGATTCAGGCACAATTTAGCATCTTGTAAGTATTATCCCACATTAAGCTTGAATAGTATATTCAACAATAATTTAGCATTTATTGTTAGAACTATAAGTATAGTTCTTTCCATTTACAGCATTTAGCAGATGCCCTTATCCAGAGCCACATACAACCAATAGTTACAGGGACAGTCCCCCTGGAGACACTCAGGTTTAAGTGTCTTGGGGGGTTTGAACCTGTGACTTCATAGGCGAATTGCTGCATCATGTAGAGCAATGCAGAAGCCGTCAACTCTCCTCTGATACGTGTGCATCACACGGCAGTCGGGGGGGTAACATGGCCAGCGAGCTGCCCAGAGCTCTGCTCGATAAAAAGCAGAGAGGGAGGCTGGGATCCAGGGGTGCTTGCCGTGGTGCAGATTTCTCCAAGCAGAACTTTCTCTTTGTTGGTCTGAAGTTTCTGAAGATCGGGGGGGGGGGGGCTTTTGTTTCCATGCTTTGACATTTTCAGGGCATATGTGGAACGACTGCAAAATAATAAAGGCTGATACACGTGCTGTCTGTGGTGTATGGGAGTATGTTTGCGGATGATGTTGCGAGAAAAGAGGTTTAAAATGCAGAAGGTTGCATTATCTCAGGGATCCAGATGCCAGGTACCCTTTAGAGGGGAGAGATGATCTCTTGCAGAATGCCTAGTGAAGGTTAAAAAGGTTGGTTTAAGGTGAAAATACCTTCACTGTCTTGAATTAAACAACATTTCCATTTCCATTTCCTGCATTTACCAGACGCCCTTATCCAGAGAGACTTACAATCAGTAGTTACAGGGACAGTCCCCCCCCCGAAGACACTCAGGGTTAAGTGTCTTGCTCAGGGACACGATGGTAGTAAGTGGGATTTGAACCTGGGTCTTCTGGTTCATAGGCGAGTGTGTTACCCACTAAGCTACTAGCACCCCAAACCAGACCAGACGATGGTATTATAGACATTGTTGACTGTCCACTGAAGTTGATTCGAATCCAAATGAATAATCTAGTTTTTCCACATTGCTGTGGTGCAAACAGTGGGGATTAGAGAAGGTTTGAATGAAAATTTCCATCAGGGTAACAGGACCCCTGCAGAATCATCTTGTTGGTTTTAGTTGGTTTAGTTGTTACGTGGCCAGTAGATGGTGCTGTAAGCCAGTTTATTTCCTGATAATGTAACGTGGCCGTAGCCCGACATGACCCTGTACCCACAGACCGACCCACTTAAATAGGAAAAGTTCACCAGTTCACATGAAGTGCAGAAGAGACAGCAGTGTTCACGGGGTTCGTCTCTGGCCTCTGTGAGGGCCGGAACTCCCTCCGCCTGCACCCTGCTCTCTCCGAGCTGCATCCCAACACTCTGAAACTTTAATGCTTGACTCACGCTTCACTGAGAGCTTTGGCCTGAATGTCCCGGACAGGCCGGTACGGAAGGAAAGCGGGCTGAGACGAGGTGGATGTGGGGAGGGGGAAGATTTTTGGGGATGAAAAGAGCCGAGCGGTGACTGACGCTGAGGGGCGTTGAGAACGAAAAGAAAAGAACTACAGGAATGAGCTGCATGAGAAGAGCGGAGAGCAGGAGCAGCTTGGAAACGAATGCAGGGGGTGGAGGTGCCCAGCTGTGATGGCAGGGGCCAGGAAAGTGGGGGGGGGCATTTATTCACTAGTCTACACCGGTAAAGCTGATCCAAACAATACAGAAAGAGAGATAGTGGTGTATTGCAGGTGTATTTGGAGATAGTGGGGTGGTAGTAGCCTAGTGGGTAACACACTCGCCTATGAACCAGAAGACCCGGGTTCGAATCCCACTTACTACCATTGTGTCCCTGAGCAAGACACTTAACCCTAAGTTGCTCCAGGGAGACTGTCCCTGTAACTACTGATTGTAAGTCGCTCTGGATAAGGGCGTCTGATAAATGCTGTAAATGTAAATGTAGATAGATACTGGGGGTAGGGGGTGGGGGGCACTGAGAGGGGGGAGGAATTGTTTTGGGGGTGGGGCAGCACCGTGGTTGCCGAGGCAATGGAGGGAGCAGGTGTATTTGGAGATAATTATGGGCTGTCGCACACACTCACAAGCGACTTCTGGATCAGAAACACACTCCACCTGGGAGAGATGGAGCGATTTTGGGAAGGAGGGATGAAAGACACAGCTGGTGTTATGAGGTGGAGGAGGGGAGACCCCTCATCCACACCATGTCCACTGAGCACTGAGAAGATGTGCCAATGAAATCAACACTGAATCACACCCACCGACTGAACCGCCACAGTTACATACTGATCACAACTATAACTACATATCCCAGGATGCAATGCTGTGTAAGAAAATAGGAGTGGAGAGCGAGTTACACTTACTGGTACTGGGTGGATACGGTGGTGGGGAAAGTGGCGGAGGCTGCTGATTGTGAGTGTGTGTGTGTGTGTGTGTGTTCATTATCAGAGAGCCCATAGGCTCAGGGGGAGCTCTTCTATTGTGTTCTAAAAATCTGCCTGCAAGATGACAACAAGCTAATTAATATTTAACTCCATTCAGATTCCTGACACAGGCAGATGAGGAGATAGTGAGAGCAAGAGAGAGAGAAGGTGTGTGTGTGCATGCAAGAGAGAGAGTGAGTGTGTAAGGGTCCTGCTTTACTTTTCATTTGGTGTGTGAAGAGAGGAAAAAATCACTGGAGAAGTAGAGTGGAGAAGCGGGGTGGGGAAAACATGACAGAGCGCAGAGAGTGAAAAGAGTGATTCAGAGACAATGAAGAGGAATTTGTGTGTGTGTGTGTATTTGTATGCTAATAGGAATAGCACAAAAGATTCATATTCAGAAAAGAAAATAAGCCAAAATATTTGTATACTGAGGTTCAGTTTAGGTTAGATAAGTCTTGCATTAGCTACAGTGTACAGTTAGTTACATTAATTAATAACACATTTATTATACCTGGCACTCCCATCAACTTTCAAATTGTGTGTGTGTGTCTGTGTGAGTGTGTGTAGCCCCAGCTGAGAAATATTATTTATGGAAGTCACAAATGACTCTCTCTCTCTCTCTCTCTCTCTCTCACACACACACACTACTCTCCACAGCAGGTTATTAAAAAAGTTATGCACACACCAGCAGGCTACTACTGGTGTGTGTGTGTGTGTGTGTGTGTGTGTGTGTGAGTGTGTGTAAGTGTGTGTGTGTGTGTGTGTGTGTGTGTAAGTGTGTGTGGTGAAAGATGTTTTCTGTGGTTCTGGTCACTGTGGGTTCTGGGATCATCTGGGTCCACTGCTGCATCAAGCACTAATGAGCGCCTTCTTATTGTACTCGAACCACCAGCCCCACTTGGCCGGTTCCTCGTGCACATCACTCCCAAACACAGCAGAGGTGACCTCAAAAATAAGGACATTTCCAAACACACCCTCCCCCCACACACCCACACACACACACACACACACACACACACACACACACACACGTACTCTGCAGTGCAGCGCTGACAGAATTCTGGCAGAATTTCATGATGCCGCTGTCGAGGCTGTGGATCGGTTGCCATGGCGAGGCGTCCTGTGTGATGTCATTCTTCCTCCCCGGGAGATGCTGCCTCCACCCGGGACTGATGGAGGTTCGCCTGGTGTGTGTGTGTGTCGTTTGCTCACAGGCACAAATGACTTGTCTCTGCATTATTTAAATACACACACACACACACACACACACACCTCCACTGTGTGTCTGTGCCCAGCCGGTCGGAGCGCACATGAGTGTGTTAGTGTGTGTTTGTGGGGTCCTCAACCGCACCACCCCGGGTCCTTTTCAAGAAAGAATGAAAGGCGCTCCCTCTCTCTCTCTCTCTCTCTCTCTCTCTCTCCCCCTGGTATTGTTCGTGGCCGGCGGAGGAGGGGGTGGGTGGGGTCCGCCGGCAGAGCACGGGAGCATCCCTCCCTCCCTCGGCCCTCCCCCACCCGCTCCGCTCATCGGAGAGCGATGAGGTAATCCTGCCGGCTCGGCGAGAGCGAGCCAGATCTGCCGGCGCCGGGCTGGGATGACGTTCGCGCCGGTGCCGTAGCAGAGCGGAGCCGGTCCAGGGGCGTGACCCAGGGGGTTCTAGGGTAAAGGGTCAGGGAGCCAGAGGAACCATGACGGAAAGGTGCAGCTTGTGGAGCGCGCTCTCCACCGCCGCCTGCTGCTTCTACCGGAGCTCCTTCATGCAGGTGCAGGTGAGCGGGGCGTCTGAGTGTGTGTGTGTGTGTGTGTGTGTGTGTGTGTGTGTGTCGCTTTGTCACACACGTACATCGCTGTGTTTAGTTGATTGAAAGCGTGCATGTGCTTTATTGTTATTGTGCGTCTGTGCATGTGGTCAAGTGCTTCTGAGCTTTTTGTCGCGTCTCCGCCATCACACACACACAGTCGCCTCTACGGTCCCTCAGTCGCCACTTGGCAGAGGGAGACTGTGTCGCGTCGTGTGTAGGAATGGACACGCAGGGCTGAAACCGGAGCCGGCACGAGCTTTTTATATATCGGGCCGAGAAGAGAAGCTCCACTATCCCGTTCCTCCAACGAAAGGGCCGCGTCCTGAAGCCCCAGCTGCCCTTTGTGGGTTCATCAGGCCGTCGGGTGGGGGACACGGGGCCGCTCGACCGTGTTTGACTGCCATAATGGCTGAAGTTCTGGGGATTTTTATCACACACACACACACACACACACACACACACACACACACACACACCTTGGAATCTTTGAGCTTCTGCTCAGCCGGGTGGAACTGACTTTGAGAGCTGGGCAGATTTGATGAGCTGGAGAAGTGTATTTGTGTCAAGGTCTAAGTCTCCTGTCTCACCTTCTCCTGTGGTCCATTGGGATGTCATGCTGGACATCTGAGAGGAACAATGTTCCCGCCATAAAATCCTGAATGAAACATTTACACACACCCTCTCTCTCTCTCTCTCTCTGTCTGTGCGTCTATTTGAAACGTCCAGTTGGTTCTCAGTAGGGTTCATCAGTCTGGTGAAGCTCCACGCAGGCCAAGGTGGGCGGGATGCTCGATCAGCTTGGTTACTCCCATAGTTCACAGACATGCAGTTCAGACCCCAGGTAACCTGGACCTGGATGAGTGGCTTCAGAAAATGCTTGACACGCCGTGTGACTATGAAGCCCTGTGATTGGCTGGTGGAATTAGCAGCTGCTCTAATAAAACATTAGTTATTACAAAAATTACAAAATTACATTTGTCATGTTTTATTGTTTGGTAAAAGCACGATTCATAGGTACATAGGTGTGTAAAAAAATACCAATCACCTTCATATCTTATCTGGATGTGAAATAGAGTGTAAAGGTGAACAGAAGGCTGCACCTGCTTAGATTTAAAACATACATTCAGAATGTGTGCTGTGCTGTGGGTGAGAAATAACTGATAATAAATAAACTCCAGAGGGTTAAAGAGTCAGAAATGATCTGACTTTATCGGGGTTGAAGGTGTGGGACCCCAGTCGTTTCAGGGGAAAAGTCTCAGCGGCGTGTCACAGCGGCGTCACAGCGGCGTGTCACAGCAGGTTATTGATTTGGGCCGTTACCCAAACACGGCCGGGGATCAGCAGAGTTCTTACTGTCCGTGTCGGAGAAACGGTTTCAGCATCGGCCTCTTTCACTTCCGTTTGTCATATTGAGGTCAGTACCATCACCTTAACATCACCGATCCCCCTTGAACCCAATCCCGCTCCAGCTCAAGTGTGTGTGTGTGTGTGTGTGTGTGTGTAAAGTCGTTTAAACTGGGCCATTCTGCCGAGTGATTTAACCCCAGTCTCCCCATCTGGCCCCTCTGCCGTCACACTTTGATTCGTTTAGAGATTCTTAATCCTCTTGTGTCTGCGTCTGCCAGCTTACCCCGTCTCACGCTATGATGCCTTCTTCCTTCCTTCCTTCCTTCCTTTCTCTCATTTTTCACCCCGTTTCTACCACTGACTCTGATGCTTTCTCAACTTGACAATACAAGCTGCATTACAAAATATTAATTTCATCGACATGTAGTCACTCGCTCAGTAACCAACTAACTTAGGAGCCAGAGCCCATCTGGAGACACCGGGCGCAGGACATTAAAACCAACTAAATTAACCATACAATCAAAACCCTACGAATACAAATAGAAATATGCAAGTGCTTAACTTAATTTACCTAGACAAAAATAAGTGAATGAAATAAAATACCAAAAAAAGTCATTCTTTTAAGATGCCTTCGCATCCCCAGCTGGCCCATGTGGCCCATTTAGTGGGTCTGTGGGTGGTTCACTTTCTCTTCCATCTCTTCCATCTTCATTTATCCCTCTCTCGCCATTTCCTTGTATTCTCATTATCTTTCTCTTGGCCTTATGAGTCTTCTGGTAGGTTTATCTCAATCCATCTCTCTATCTCATGTCTTTTTATCCCTTGGTCCATCATTCCTCCTCAGTTTCTCAATCTTGATCTCACTCTCTCTCTTTCTATCTGTCTCAGTCTGTATCTCCTCTTCTGGTCTCATTTGTTGGAGCAGTTCTTCTCTTTGTTCTCCTCCTCCTCCTTCCCTCTTTCATTAGTCCATGTAAGTGTGTGTGTCACCCGCTGTCCCGCACCCCGCATCATCATGGTCAGGGTCCCAGCTGTGGTCCTCTCACCCCTCCCTGTCTCTGTCTCTCCCGCCTTTAATATTGAATTATGCATGTTGTAATCCCTGTTTTTATACGCTCTCTCTCTCCCTCTCTCTGTCTCGCCGTCTCTCCGCAAATCCTCTTTCCCGCCGCCTCCCCCAGGCAGCGGCGGCTAAGTGCCCGTTTAACCAGAAGTTGAAGAGACGAGCCGGGGCTGTGCCGAGCAGGAGCGGCCAATTACGCCGCGGCCGCTTCAGAAGTAATGAGCCACGATGGCCGGGAATAAACAACGTAGAAACTGCCCTCAAATGAGGGGGTTTCTCCCCCAAAGCAAGGATTATCTCACTTACCCCGGGTTTCAAGTTGAATTATGCTTTTTGGCCGAATGTGAGGAAGCTGTGTGTGTGTGTGTGTGTGTCTGTGTGTGTGTGCGCGCCTTGCCTTGTTTATCGAGCTGGTGCTGTCTAAATCATGCGCGGCTGCTGGACAGCTCCGCGGACCTGACGGACGGGCTGTTTGACAGGTGGGGCCGGGGGCTTGATTGACAGGCTGCTGGGGCAGGACGGCGCTCGGGAGATCAGACCGGCCGCTGTCGCGGTTTGAAGAGTGAGTCTGGTGTGGTGTGTACTTTAGTGTGTGAGATAAGAGCCGGACCGCGTGGGTTCGGGTGTGTGCGTTGGTGGAGCGTGCACACATTTGTTCTGTGTGTGTGTGTGTGTGTGTGTGTGTATTTTTGTGGAGTTTTAGTGATTTTGTAGTATCTGCACAGCTGGGTTGTGCTCCTGTTATAAATATCATTGGAATGTACCTGCAATTCAAAACCTGCAGTTTTGGAGATGGATTCTTCTGATATGGAGGCATTTACACGATACGTGTTTGTCCTTATATGTACCATTGTCCTTACAGTGCTTGTGTGTGTGTGTGTGTGTGTGTGTGTGTGTGTGTGTGTGTGTGTGTGTGTGTGTGTGTGTGTTGAAAGTAAAAAGTGGCGGTAGTAGGGTGGTAGTAGCCTAGTGGGTAACACACTCGCCTATGAACCAGAAGACCCAGGTTCGAATCCCACTTACTACCATTGTGTCCCTGAGCAAGACACTTAACCCTAAGTTGCTCCAGGGGGGGACTGTCCCTGCAACTACTGATTGTAAGTCGCTCTGGATAAGGGCGTCTGGTAAATGCTGTAAATGTAAATGTGGCTTTAGATTTAGTAAAACATTTGTGTTCCTGCCCCTGTCTCTGCTTGAACAACCTTTTATGAAGACTGCAGAGAATTCAAAGAGATCAGCCCATTCAACACACTCTCATACAACCACCACCTTCACCTTGACATTCGGTCGTCTCTGTTTTCATGTCCAATATAACTCAGACACACACACACACACACACACACACACACACACACACAAATGGGTTCTTATTGTCAGGTAGCCCCTCACACCAACACAGCCCCTGACATTGGTTAACTTGACCCCTCAGGAATGATGTGGGGTCTGTGTTTGGATTATTAGACTAAGTCCAGCACTTCTCTGCATTGTGTTCAGGGTGCTGGTTCATTTCAGGCATAGTATAGAACCTCAGAAACATGGCTGCTTCCCATTGGTTCCCAGCCACATTTTGAAGAGACTTTAATTAGATCCCTGGAGCATAATGTGCCCGAGAGTGAAACCATGCAGGACCCTTAACCACGCAGCTCATTATTCTGCCGTGTTCGCTGATCCCCAGCCGCACCCTTATTTGATCAGACAGGATGCCGTGTTCCATTCCTGCGAC
Organism: Denticeps clupeoides; assembly: GCF_900700375.1. Classification (NCBI taxonomy): domain Eukaryota; kingdom Metazoa; phylum Chordata; class Actinopteri; order Clupeiformes; family Denticipitidae; genus Denticeps; species Denticeps clupeoides. The sequence goes on from NC_041709.1 coordinate 1,209,920, forward strand.
ATTTCGCTCAACACCAACGTCCCATTCCATTCCGAAGCCGTTGAAGACCCCCGGCGGAACAGCCTTGCATCATTTTGGTTTATAGAACTGCGGCCCGTCACCATAAAACTGCCGGCACGTGATTGGCGAAGAGCGCGTGGGAGCAGAGAATTAGCCGGCACACGATAAGCACGATCACCGCTGGAATTAAGACAGCGATTATGCACCCTGACTCCATACCGCAACGCAACACTGATTTGCCGCGATATGGTCCTTAATATGGTCCTTAATTACCAGTAACTAATTAAAAGGCGCAAATTAAACTGTGGCCAGTGAACATCAGCAGATAATGTCCAATTGGGCGGGTGTGTGTGGGTGTGTTGGGGGGTCTGGACGCGAGAATTTTGCCTTCAGACGTGTTGCTGTCTTCCAATACATTATACATTATAATGTATATATTATATATACATAATATATACATTACAATACATTATACATTATAATGTATACATGTATACATTACATTACAATACATTATATCGCAGGCCGTTACAGGTCTTGAGTAAATTAGAAAAGGGTCCTACGTCACCTACAGGGATGTGTGTGTGGGTGATATGACCCTGTGAGAGATATGGAGCATGTTCTCTCTCTCTCAGAGCCTCCGGCTACAGCAGCCCAAGTGAGACAGTGACATCATGCATTGGGTGGAGATGGAGAGGGAGGACGGGGGGAGAAGGTGCCGGAGAGGCTGAACAAGATGAGAAGTGGAGAGGGGAGAGTTGAAGAGAGTAGGAGATGGTGGTGGAGGGAGGCAGGTACCATGCACCTGGGTGCTGGAAGACATGGCATGCAGGAGGGTGATGGTGAGTCCTGGAGCTTCCTGTGGGAGATGATCTCACACACATGCAAACACACACACACACACACACACATACTTGGCTGATGGAAGAGGGTGTTTCCCCTCTCAGTGGCCACCACCCCCTTCACAAAGACTCTCATCTGCACATTTCCATGGCAACCGTCTCAGCTCTGGGACAACACCCCTCCTCTTTACCCCAACCCCCCATCAGAGAGAACAAATGTGTGTTTTTATATAATTTCCCCCCCACAAATGTATAGTGTATGTGTGTGTGTGTGTGTGTGTGTTGGCATGTTTGTCTGCTGCACAAAGCCCAGCTCTGCATGAATGGAAGTGAGAACTCAGCTTTCCTCTCGGCCGCCTCCCCTGCCGGCCGCTGGCACTGGCTGCTGCAGAACGCTCCGGAAGCGATGACATCACCGCCAGCCAATGGCACTGCAGCTCTGAGGCCCAATGCTGCAGCCTCGGCGGTAATGATGGGAGTGGAGAAAGAGAGAGATAAATGGAAAAGGGGATGAGATTGGGGGTGGGGGGGGGGGGGTGCAGGAAAGGGACTGAGAGGTGGAGATGAAAAGGGAGGGACGGGAGGTCAAATTTTCTCCTGCCGGTTTGAACAGGAGAGACTTGAATCGAGGCGGAAAACCTCAAAGGTATTCGGCATGTTGTCATGTCCAGAAGTGGTGCAGGTGTGCAGCGTGTCCGTGTGTGTGTGTGTGTGTGTGTGTGTGTCAGGAAGCAGATTGTTATCATCTCTCTCAGTGACCTGTCAGCTGGCATTAGCAAGCAGGTGCACGTCCCCTCTCCGCTCTCTCTCTCCTTCGGCACCTGTGCTGGTTTACCGGCTCCATGCCCACCCCTGATCTGTATTCATCTGGCCACGGTGGCGCGGGGAGATTTCCGTACGGTTTTGATGTGGGCACCGACCTTACTTCTGGATCCCGCCCAGCCTCGCCGTCTCCTCCCATCATCCCTCTCTCTCTCTATCTGTCTCTCTTTAGTGCACACGTCCTCTGTGACTCTAAGATGAATCCATTTTTAGCCCCGGCCCTCCCTACCCTTTAAATGTCCCCTTCTCCTCTGAAAAGTGCCTCTGTTTTTGGTCACAGTGCATCGTCGGGTTGTCAATAGGTCACAGAGCACGATGTCTGTGTTTTTAAGTCTGTGAGAATTATTTCTCTCTGTGTTTGTCTCACTAAATCTTCCGGATGCTGTATTGATCAGATGGGGCAGTGGTGGACCCATTAAGAGAAGTCCTGAGCAAAAGTGCAAAAGTCTTATGTATGTGGTGGACACACCCCTACACACACTTCACACAAAAGTCACAGGCTTCAATGTTAACACATCTAAGCAACATTAATAAAAGAAGAGATTATTATAAAACTCATTCTTATCATCATTATGAGTAAAAATAACAGTGCTTCTGTACTTATTATTTAATATATATAGCCATCGTAGATTATTACATTGATTGTTTGCTCCTTTAGTCATTCGTCATATTCAAAAGACAATATGGTGATTTTAGCGAATGCGGTGCGGTGCATTTTGCGATAAATCTCATTTTAGGGCCCAACACCCACCGCTGCCCTGACTGACCCGTTCTCCTGTGTTGACATGGATGGATGGGGGGAGCTGAGTGGGCTGCCATTAGTAGCCGTCAGGCAGATTTACTCCATCAAGCGCTCCGGGTAATGCTCTGTTTGTTGATTGAGCTCCGTCTGAGAGTCGGGGCTTAAGATGTGTCGGTTCAGCACTGGCAACTGTGGCGGATGCAGATTGCAGCCATCAGAATCAGTCCTGATTCGATTCGACAGATGCTGATTGTGAGGAAGCGTTTCAGCAGCCTCATACCGTTAAAATGCTCCTAAACAACCCCAAAAAATGAACAAAAACATGGGTGAATAATAGGCAGTTGCCCAGAAATCTCCCATGAGCGCGTCTTTGCCCAGTTTGACTCATAAAGAGGGCTGTACATGGCCTAAGATGAATGACTTGAACGGTGTTTAGATGCTGAATTCTTATAGGAGTTATAGTTTCAGGCTCTATGTCTTTGAATTGAGGGCACAATTAATTTGCCACTGACGGTTATTGATTGTGTGTGCTTCTGTGATATTTCGGTGCTGAACCTGAACGCTTCCTTGCAAGGCTTTTTCCTATTGGCAGTGTCACACTGCATCATGGGATTTGGGGTTTCCTGAAAGTATTTATTTACTCGTTTATTTATTGTTTGATGTCATGGAAACAGCAGTCTGTGTGCATGTGATTGTCTATTTTCTGGCAATAGCGCGTTAGTATTGATGTGGCTCCATGACCCGCAATACATCAGTGGTGTGACCCCTGACCTTTTGCAAACTGCAAATTGGTCCTTAAATGGGCAGCAGCTTGAAGGCTGGGAGGTGGGGGGGGGGGTTCTGTACTCTCATAAATGCCAGCACACGTCTACATCCATCACCATCCGCCCACCGCACAGACAAGCTGTTTATCCGCTTAGTGCCAGCTCCACCTTCAGCTTCAGCATCAGCGCACGCACACACACACACGCAAACACACATACACACACACACACACTCACACACATAGTGATGGTTTTTACACACTTTTTTCCACGTATATATGTATCTTGTAACTAAGCATGTTCCACAATGTGAACTACAGATGTCCCCACAGTTTTCTTAGGGACATTTGATCCCCGATAACATACAAATACAAAACATAGGAACAAGCGTAATGATATATGCACATACCTACAATCATCCAGTTGGCCACACCCGAAAACAAATAAAACAGTTGTTCTCACACACACACACACAACAATCCAATCACCCTCTCACTCTCTTAAATACACCCAATCTCACGTCGATATGTTCACACGGTGCAGTAGGTGTGTGTTGGTTGTCTGTTTGTTAACTCGTGTGCTGCTCGGAAGGCCGGTATCGATGAAGGGGCCACTGATCAATGCGGCGTGCTGCAGATCAATGCTGGGCCACGCCCATTCGCCGTGCATTAAAGCTCCTGCCTTCTGCTCAGCACCTCTCACACACTCTCCCTAGACCTTAATGAAATGCTCACACCCTCCTGTCCTGCTCCTTCTTCTCTCTAAAAAAGCAACCCGTAGAGGCCATATGCCCGACCCTCTGCTGGCACCGGCTTCTGGTCTGACTCTTCTCCCGCCCTTGCTCCAGCTCGCTGCTTAATCCCGCAGTAATGTGCGAGTGACTCCTGGTTTTATGCCTTGCAGTTCTCCACAATTGGTCATGACGTCTCATTGGAGAGAGTTCAGAGTACACGAGGATTCAGACCGAACACATCATGGGTGGAGATCCCACACCGTGCACTACAGGCAGGACTGTGTATGTTGGCATTAATAATGCATCGGCCTGGATATATAATGTATAGGCCTACTGCTGGGGGTTCTCGGTAAGGTGGGTATGGAGCTGGTGTATGTGGTGTGTTGTACAGTGCAGTAGTGTTCATCCTGGTGTTGTGTGTTTCTAGTGTATAGCTTGCAGGGTGCAGTAATAGACTGTAATCTGGAGTTTCCTGTATACTGTGGCTCATTTTGGTGTTGTGGTATTGTTGCATATTTTAATGTTCTGTTGTAGAATGCAGCATGCAGTGTGGTGGGGTGTTAACTGCTGCAAATGTAAATGTATTCGAAGTATTATGCATTGGTGTCCACATTGCCCACCTCACCCCCTACTCACCAACAAACGCATGCAATCTGGCACAGCTGGAGCAGAGCAGATGCTTGTTGCAGCTGGACCTTCTGGGGCAGTGGGTGGTGCACTAACATAGTAGCTCTTCAACATGGCTGCGATCTGGTCGATCTTTTACTTCCTCCAGTACCCCCGGGGGGACTTCAGCAGGGATGATGGTGGTTGGTCTCATGCAAGCGACTGGCCGGCGTGGGTTTTCATTCATTAAGGAATGCCACAGGACCACTAATGACCTGCCTGGGCCTGGCGAACCGTGGAGAAGACTCCAGCTCTGGGCATGACATCCCCCTGGAGCTTTCATTGCAGAGGACATACTGGCTATTGAACACGACTTCACGTACAAGGAAGCTAAAGCCGGTCCAGCACGGAGCCAGAATAATGACATTAGATTCTACTGTGTAGCTTCACTGGAAACACGGTGGCAGCTCGGGATTTGAACACGGAAACTTGCTGATTATGGATCCGCTTCTTAGCGGCTAGCCCCTGCTTAGAACATTATATCAGTTGAACACATTCACAGAAGCTATTAATTTACTTACATATAAACTTGCTGTGTGGGAATTTATGAATGCAAACAATCAGACATTCCTTTCATTAAAAGACGAAAATAGAGCGTTCTCCAGGGTAAATGGCCATGTGCATTACACTTCAGCTCATGACAGGGACCCTGACCCCCAGGCGACTACTCACAGGCCTGTTGCAGCCAGGACGTGTCCTGCCTTTAGGCTTTACTTAGTCGTACAAGCAGAGGTTATGAGTCCCGGGACTCCGAATCGGCCTCCAGACATGTTCGTCAGAAAGCATTAGGGCTGAACACAGAGCGAGCTCTCAGTGGATCTGCTGCAGGAGCACGAGAATGAGTGTAAAACAAGAAAGAGACACTAAGGTGTGTGTGTGTGTGTGTGTGTGTGTGTGTTCTTAAGAAGTAAAGGGTGTGACTGTATTTTAAAGTGTGTTGTATTTTTTTAGTGTTTGTGTTCCAGTGTGTGCTTGGGTGTGGTTGGCACACCAGGCGTGTGCTGTCACTAGAGGGGACAGGGAAAGCTGAGATGATGTCATTTGACATGTGCCTGACTCAGAGAGCGGGCGAGCGAGGGAGAGAGGGCATGAAAGTGTGTAAGACTCCCAACAGGCCTCTGAAGCCTAGGGCTAGATTTACACTGGCCTCCGTATTACTCCCTCCTTCTCACACGGCCTCCTTCCATCTCTCCCTACGGCTCTAGAACGAGAGCTGATTGGCTGTCAACTGCAAGGTCGTGTTCAGCACACACAGTCAAGACAAAACAGGAAGTCCCGGAGTTGTCCCAGAGTCTTTTGCATCTCTTCTAAATCTTCTCTAAAGAGGAAGGTCTTGAGCTGCCGTGTGAAGGTGCTCAGTGACTGAGCTGGAAGTTCATTCCACCACCGAGGGGCCAAGACGGAGAAGAGTCTAGATGAGCGTCTTCCTTTTACCTTCAGAGATGGAGGACCAGGCGAGCAGTACTGGAGGCTCGGAGTATACGAGGTGCAGTGTGAGGTGTAATAAGGGCTGTGAGGTAGGATGGTGCTACTCCATGTTTGGCTTTGTAGGCCAGCATCAGTATTTTGAACCTGATGATGCAGCTACTGGGAGCCAGTGGAGGGAACGTAGCAGAGGGGCGGTGTGGAGAACTTGGGAAGGTTGAAGATCAGTCGTGCTGCTGCATTCTGTATGAGTTGTAGAGGTCGGATGGTACATGGAGGTAGACCAGCTAGAAGGGAGTTGCAGTGCTGCATTCCAAAGTCTGTGTTTCTCACGCTCACATCTGTGGTTCTGAAATAGAAGAGCTGCTGATGCATGCACTGCAACGCTCAGAGTTGTTGCTATAAGTTGACCGGTGGACTGGTCAATGGTGACCGAAGCCCCTGTACAGAAAGTGGGATAACAGGGACCTGGCAGGGGTCAAGTGTGAGAGTGGGAGGGAAGGATTCGGGTCAGTGAGGTGATGATCAAGAGGAGAGGGATTAGTAGGATCTTTGGCTGAAAGCGAACTGATGATATTAAACTGAGGGATGAAGCCCGGATTGGGGGATTTGGGAGCGGATGAGTTGCCAGGGTGGAGATATGGTCTTTCTAAAATGCCCCGGCCACTAAATTAGGCCACACTGCTCAGCAAGAGGTCAGCAGATGGACTGGGGTCCAGAGAAGGAGACCCCCGGATCAGCAGAAACAATGTGGTGGTTGGAGGGTTTTGGGGGGATGCGTCCTCGGAGCGAAACTGCTGCCGTGGCAACAGGACAATGGGCTGTCCCAGTCACAATAACTGGCATTTTTATCTGCAGCTTTGATCTCAGGGAAGTGGCCGCTATCTCGCTGTGTCTCTGGTGGTTACTCTCCTCCTGTCCCCCTTTCTTATCGCAGCAAATTTCGTTTACAGAGGAGACACCAACACCGGGCGACCAGGGACCAGGCCTAATCACTTCTGTCTCTTTCTTTGTGTGTGTGTGTGTGTGTGTGTGTGTGTGTGTGTTTGATAGCCAGACGCACAGCAGTCACAACAACGCTGAGCTCACATGGCGGAGCAGCCGCACTTAATCACAAGACACATTTGACCGAATGCAACACCTGCTCTCATTGGTGCAGGGGGCGGGGACACCATTACACGGAAGGCTGCTATTGGTGGCTAATGAGTCATAGCTTTTTATTATTCATGGCGGGGGATGAGGGTGCACGCTTTAACAAGCTCACCCCCTGACTACACACACACACACACTCCCGCACATACAGTGGTGAGTAAAAAGCTGTTTCCAGCTGGCGTGTATGTGTACTGCGGGAAGTGTGGGGTGATCTGGACTCGGGCTCACTGTTGCGATTAATGATTGGGTTGCAGTGGCAGTAAGCGAGACTGAGGGCGTATGTAGAGTACGTGTGTGTGTGTTTGTGTGTCTCAACTGTGTACCCCCTGCAGTGTGAAAGTGGATGTGCTGTGATGTACGTGCTGAAGCTCTGGGCCCCATTTCTAACTTTCTTTCTTTCTGTCCTTCTTCTTTTCGTTCGTATCCATTTTCCACGAGCATGCTTGCATCAGCAGCAGCAAGTCTCCTGTTAAATGTATTTTATTGCTCAGCCTGTCAGTAGGAACCGGGGGAGATTGAGATCAGATCTACACCCTCTGGACTCACTCTGCCTGGGTTTCAGTGATGAGCATGTGGGCCTGCGTTCAGCCGCTGCTCAACTGATATATAATATATGATATATTTATCCAGAACTATAGTAGCCCCTCGCTGTAGCAGCAGTGCTGTACAATACCGACATCATCTCATTTATATAACAATAAAGAAATATATACTACAGTGAGTATAGTAGAGTGGTGAAGCTTGTCAGTGGCGTGTGAAACCATCAACCAGTGGCTATGATGATGCAGCAATGGATATGACACCATAAACCAGGTCTCATGCATTATTCCTTGTGTTTTTATTCATTTCATGTTATTGTGAGCATTAGAAATTATAAAGACATATTACTGATTTCCTTCATGAATTGGGGAACATTACAGTTTAGTTCAGTGTATTTGGATTCTACATTGCTGACAATGTAAGCACTATATTTAAAAATGTACATACATACCATTTTGGCATAAATGGGATTTATTTCGTTTTACATGTGGAATTTAGACCAAATATGCAATAATAGTAATTGGTGCCAAATACAATAGTACATACAATACAATAAGCAGCAAACAATTGCTTTAATTAGTCTTGATAAAATGGGGCTCGTATTTTCTTATATTCAGGGACAATGTTACATACATGTACTCACATGTGTAGTTTAGTTTATTTTTATGTAATAAGTTCTGTTCCATTTTTAGGTTTTATCTGACGTACAGAGATATGGGACATACAGTGTTGCTTTGATCTCAGGTTTTTAATGTCTGTCTTGATTAACTGGAATTTAGCTGTAACAGTTATCCTTGTATTAGTAATAATTTAAAATATTCATTATCTAGTGTTCTGTACGAGAACTTCAGGGGTCACATGCGTACAAGAAGAGGATGGTTGTATGCAGACTGAATGTTTTGGGGTTCAAATGTGTTGCATCCCCGTGAAAGGGCAGGCAAAGGGGGTCACTCCACTCGCCCTCCCCTCAGCGCGGCGGGGGTCCTGTCAACCCGAGCCCTCATCTGTATCTGTCTCCAGCACGGGGTCTTTCTCTGTAGTCTCAGCCCACACTCTACCTCTGACGCATGGAAGCTGCCATTGCCTCACCACTGTGAAACCTGGTTTGGGGGGGGGGGCGCACATGAGATTACGGGCTTGCCCCCTGGGGGAGCTCTCATCCCTCCTCGCTCTCTGAGTGATGAGGTGGCTGACCCTTCTACCCCTCCAGAGCCGTCACCTCTCCCTGGCCACCTCCATCCCTCCCTTTTCCCGCCTCCTCACGTCAGCTGCGGTTCACAGGCCTGCTGGCAAATCAAATTTGAGTGGAAACTGGCAATTTCACTGCTCCCTTTTACCTCAAACACCCCCCCCCCCACACACACACACACACACACACACACACACACACACTCTCTTTCTCTCTAATGCTCACACACACACACCTACACAAAGATATGAAGTGGATGGAGTGGAGGAGACATGTGGACATAGCAGCGTTATACCCATAAATACCCAAAAAATACCCACAAGGCCACAGTTCAGGAGATTCCAGCAAAATTCCCTCTGGATTCTACTGACTGTTACCATGTGATCTACGGGCCGCCGGGCTCCATCCATTAAGCTCAGGGATGGTCTTGTCGCTTTAATGTGTTTGGACAGTATTGTCTTTTTTTTATTGACTCGTTACAATGGTCTGTCTGTCTGCCACAGCCCCTCTGTTTCTGTCCCAGATAAGGTCATGGCCATGAGCCATCAGCTCTGACATGGGCCCATTGTTCTGGATTCTGATTGGAAGGGGAAGCATTTTTAATGTAAGCTGGGACTCTCAGTGCTCTTTTACGATATGGACTGGTGAGCGAGAGTGCAGGGTTCTGCCAATATGGAGTTGTGTGTGTGTGTGTGTGTGTGTGTTCATGAGGGTTAATGTTTTATGTACTTATCTGATGCTGTAGCTGCCAACTCATCTCGGGGTCTTTCTCCCCTTTCCCAAGTTCTCCAAAGAGAAGTACCTGCTGGAGTCTCCACCGGAGAAACTGCGGAAGGAGCTGGAGGAGGAGCTTAAGCTGAGCAGCAGTGACATAAGGAGCCATGGCTGGTACCATGGACACATCCCCCGAGAGGTACACACACACTTTTCAAACACTGCAAACACCAAACACACACACTTAGAGCTGCGGGAAACACAACACACATGCATATAAATGTTAACACTGTCCATGCTTCATGCATAGTATACAACACAGACTATTTAATCAGGGCATTTGGTTAACATGCATTACACATTAACACTATACACTATATGCACTATACATATGCACACACTGTATGGAACCACCATACACACTGTGCGTGCATGTATACTATAAACTGTGAATACCCCAAATACTGACATACTGCGAAGGAAATACACACTGATAATCACACTAAACATCCCTGTTCTGGGGAGCTAGTAGAAAGACTTCCACGCTTTTGCTTTATAATCTGGTATTTGTTTGGTTGATTCTACATGAATGTCCACACTAAATGGTGCATGTTCATTTGCAGTAATTACCTGAGTGTGTGTCTATAGGGCCAGTGGTGGCCTAGCGGTTAAGGAAGCGGCACCGTAATCAGAAGGCTGCCCACTGCTCACCAAGGGTGATGGTTAAAAGCAGAGGACTCATTTCGTTGTGTCACCATGTGCTGTGCTGCATTGTTTCACAATGACAATCGCTTCACTTTCATAGCTGACATGTATGAGTAGATATAGCGGACTCTGCACCCACACACACTTCCCTGGCAGAGTTTGCTCCCTGAAGTTAACCATCTGGCCCTCTCGCTCATTCAGACTGTAACAGAGTGTAACAGAGTAAAAAGAGGGAAATCTGGCAACCAGCAGCCATGCACTGCTGTACAGCTGATCCCCTTCAATCCTGTGCCAAGGGCGCCCCCTTTTGGAGAATGGTGTCTTACACAGGGTTTTGTCAGACCCCTCAACCAAATCAGTATAGACTTTAAAGGGAAAATATGCAAGGAAATCAAACAACATTTTAACTGTGTATTAGAATCCACCAATTTATTACAATGATTTATTTGATTTGTATTCAGTATCTTCTAATGCTTTATTAAAGGTTTATTTTGGGTGGTGAACTATGCTCCACGCTCAGTAGTGGAAGATTTACCTAATAAAGTGGCCATGGCCTGTTTGTAAGTTTATTCTTTCCTTGATATCGGAAGGTGTCAGAGACACTTGTCCTACGCAACGCGGACTTCCTGGTGCGCGACTGTCTGACCAGCACCGGAGACTACGTGCTGACAAGTCGCTGGAACAACGAGGTCCTCCACTTCAAAATCAGCAAGGTGGTGGTGAAGAGCAGCGAGTCGAAGGTGCAGTACCTGCTGGAGGACGAGAGCTTCGACTCGGTGCCCGTCCTGGTGCGCTTCTATGTCAGTGGCCAGCGGCCGGTGTCGCAGCAGAGCGGCGCTCAAATCTACTGCCCGATCAACCGCACGCTTCCACTACGCTACCTGGAAGCCACCTATGCACTGGCCAACGGGAGGCCTGGGCATTCGCCATCCAGCCCGAGAGGGGCCTACATAAAGAGGCGGAGTGTTACCATGACGGACGGCCTGACCACGGAAAAGATGATCCCTCACAGGTGAGGAGGGGGAAGCCATTCGCCATAGACAGCACATTTACATTTGCCATTTGAATATTGTTAATATTAGTAAAAAAAAACATCATGTATGTTATTGACATTGCATTAAAAGGCTTGTTCATTCGAACAATCAGCACTTGGTTGTGCCTGAAGGGGTGTATGTTTACCTTCTACAATTGAATAATGAACACGAAGGACCTTTTGCACAAGGCGTGCACTATTACATTTACATTTTTTTATTTGGCAGATTCGTTGGTGCAAAGTAGATGCATTTTCTTCTGAGCATAAAGTCTGCTGCCACATACAGAACAGGCTGCAGGATGTCGTGCCAGTTTAAATGAGACCAAGTGGTAGAAAAGATGCAGACAGGGGGTAATGAGGGTGAATGTCCACCTGAATGTGTCTGTGTGTGTCTGAGAAAGTGTGAGCTCCTGTGTGTATGCCTTTTTGTAGGTGTGCTATTTATGTGTGTGTGTGTGTGTGTGTGTGTGTGTGAGAGAGAGAGAGCGAGTGTGTGTATGTGTGCGTGTACAGCTCTGATGAACAGGACTCTTGTGTTGTCAGTGATAATGAACCCGTGGAGCCAGCTGAGTCCCTGCGGTTGGAGGCAGAGCCGGAGCCGGTGGAGGGCAGGAGGTGCTGTGTGGGCCGACCCTGATCCCTCACCCCACCCACACCCACACACACCCTCACTGCCTCACCGACCTGCTGCTGATTCACACGATACACCCCGTGTGGAAATGTTTCATCAAAATCTCAAATGGTCTCATAGATTGTGTATGAATCCCATGTGTGCTTCAAAAATCATTTTGCCATATAAACACTTATGACAAGATAATGTCAAGTCAATCACTGATCAGTCAATATGTATATAAATCAAATATAAAAAAGATTTTGTAGATCATTTCCATATGGGTTATCACTTTTTGTGCATCTTTCACAGTTTTGTGATGTGCTTCATTTTTTTCACTCATACAGCCCCTCCCCCAGTGATATTTAATATGTGTGTTTTTAATTCATCTCAGTAGAATGGAATGGACCAACCCGATCTTTCATTACCGTTTTCTAAAATGGCTTTTGAATTGCAGTGAAATTGCCGGAGTATGAGGAAAATGCGCGTGCATTTAATTATGTTTGTATGCAGCGTGTGCTCATATGGGAGTTATTTATTTGACGCCGGGACACTGATGTGGTGGAACAGCTCAGCATGGGCCCAGATAAACTGCTCCTTCTAGATAAAATGACCCTGGCATGTAATGTGAGCCATCGGCAGTACATAAATGCTTTAGTTAGGCTGGTGATTTGGTTTGTAAGCATCTCATCTAATAGTGTGTGTGTGTGTGTGTGTGTGTGTGTGTGTGTGTGTGTGTGTGTGTGCGTGTGCGTGTGTGTGTGTCTGGATTTTCAGCCCCTCCACCATCCACCATAAGGAGTCTATGAGAAACTGCGCCCTCAGTATGGATCAGATCCAGGAATACCGCTGCCCCCTGTCCCCCGTGGGCGAGACGCCGCTGTCCCCCGCCTACAGTGCTGGTGAGTGCCGTAACCACGGAGATGCCGCTCCTCACCCTTCTCTCTGGCTGCTAGCTGAGTATCCATTAGAGACGCCGCACATTTCATTACGACATAAAGAAGTCTGGTGACCTGATTAATGGTGATTGGTCGTGTGTGTGTGTGTGTGTGTGTGTGTTTATATTGGTCAGTTTTCACCTCATAAATTCTGTGTATACAGTGTCCTCTAATGGTCGTGTGTTAAACCGTGTTTATGTGTGACTTGATCTTAATTTATTGCCACACCCCTCCTCTCTCTGCAGTCTCTCGGCACAGGCACGGCTCAGGCGGGCGCGTTCTTGCAGTGGTCCCGCCCTCGCCCATCCTACGTCACCCCAGCGACCCCCACCTCAGCCCCTCCTCATCCAACAACAACCTGCCCACCACCGCCCAACCTGCCCACGAGGGCCCGGATCCAACGGGAAGCTACTGTGAGCTGAGGCCCAACCCCTGCGCCCCCACCCCACCCTGCAAAAGCTACGTGGAGAGACTGAGGGTGGAGGAGGGCAGTGTGGGGGAATCCCCCGGGGAGCGGGAGCAGGGAGGAGAGCCCTTCATGCTTCCCATGGTGGAGACCAGCTCCTCATTCCGGCCGGGACGGTTCCAGTCCTCCCTCCTTCCCGCAGAGAACAAACCTCTGGAGATGAGCGTACTGAAGAGGGTGAAGGAGCTCATGGCCGAAACCGACCCCAAAATGCTGGCCAAGCACATCACCAAAGCTGACTGCACGGTATGGGCATGACATGAAAGCCCTCTAATACACACACTGCAGCAGATATTTTATTTTCTTGTCCTGCCCAGACAGTCCTAACCTTACACTAACCATTTATTCAAAATGGAAGCTCTTAAACTATTTAGCACAAAGCATTTGTGCAAGAATTAATGCAAGCATCAAGTACGAATTCAATGTCAATGAACAGTCTTGGGATATATGACATAAGAATACATTCAATGCAACAAAGCAGATTTTTTTGGTATTTACACTACAGGACAGATGATTGGCCCAATGCTCAAGAAATCATTCGAAATACTTTCAACTGCTCAGGTTAAAATACTTTATAGTCTGTAGTAATTAAAAAAAGTCCTATCAAACATGTTTCTATGTTTTTATGGGTGTTTTGTGTTTTGCCAATCAAGTACACCTGAAACCTGAAATTGATTCTGAGAGCGAGGGACAGGAAGGTGGGAGAAGGACGGGAAAATAATTGAGGGAGGGTTAAAGGTGCAATGAAGAAGGGGGGAAGGTTAAATGTTTTGGCTCAGTCCTTTAAATGAGGATTAATATTTTTCTATACAAACGTAATTCTACACCATTTAACCTCGAAAGGAAAAGAAAAGTGATTAAATAAAAAATGTGTGCATACGTCTGTGTGTAATATTTGATAAGCACTGTGGGTAGCCTAGTGGGTAGCACACTCGCCTGTGAACCAGAAGACCCAGGTTCAAACCCCACTTACTACCATCATGTCCCTGAGCAAGACACTTAACCCTGAGTGTCTCCAGGGGGGGACTGTCCCTGTCACTACTGATTGTAAGTCGCTCTGGATAAGGACGTCTGATAAATGCTGTAAATGTAAATGTAAAATGTACAAACTTCATTTAGATGCATTTAGACACTTTCAGCACAATTTCCTCTTTGTGAATCAGTACTGAATGTTTGAAGGAATGCTCGGCTCTTCTTGCTTTCGGGGATTTCTCCAACTGAGCCAAAGGTGGGCATCTCAAAGGTGGTTACACAAAGCTCCCACCTAGAAAATGACCCATCTTTTATCACTGATGGATGTGGGGGTCGGCATTAGTCTGGACTGATCCAGCATAGCGTCGCATCAGCTGCTCAGCAGTGTTCACCCCGTCATTATTTAATAAAGTGTGGACTAAAAGCCCCTTAAACGGTCACTGCGGTAACCCAAATTTATTTTAGGGGAAGAAATGAGAACTAAAATGTAACCCTTGCTTTCTCCATATGTGCTGGCCTGCAGGTTGCTAGGATACTGGGCGTTACCAAGGAGATGCAGCGGATGATGGGAGTGGCCTCTGGGTTGGAGCTGCTGACTCTTCCACATGGACACCAGCTGAGACTGGATCTGCTGGAGAGGTGAGAGAAAGTACACACCGGCACACACATAGAACGAGTGTATACACACAGTCTGCATACATATTCATAAGCACAACCGCACAACAAACATACACTTACAAATCCCACAGAAACATTCACACACACACTCAAACATTCACACACACACACACACACACACACACACACACACACACATGTGTGTACACACTCCAATCTTTCTTGCACGTGTCCATGCATTCTCTACAACATTAGTTGGGTTGGGTTCTGAATTAACCAGAGGAGGGTTTTTGATGACAAAGTGATCTTAAAGTCACTCTGGATAAGAGCCAAATGCTGTACATGTCAAATAAACTGTAAACACAGTTTATATTTTGCATATCGGTTAATACCTTTGTAATAAACCAATCAATGTGTAATTACATGAAATCTACCATTACACCACATGGTAGTGCATCGGATATCATTTATTTTGATAAACAGTATGTGGGCTTTATCTCCAGTGTAATATTTTTTTCCCCACAAATGCACCTGCACATAAAGAGCACACACACATATACTGTATAGAATTGTCATGAAGAAAACCTCCTCTTATTGGTGAATGAACTCCTTTATGGTTCCGTGCACAGATGCAGGCCATCCTGGGGGTGGGGCCTGCAGTCAGTGTTCTCAGGCTAATTACACACACAAGGAACACAGACAAGACACTGAGATTAGTGCTAGCATCCGAACTGCCTCTGGGAGCTTACATGCATCCTCTGAAGTTCTCTCCTTCACGGTGCAGGTTCTACACAATGTCCATCATGCTGGCGGTGGACGTGCTGGGCTGTACGGGCAGCACCGAGGAGAGGGCTGCACTTCTGCACAAGACCATCCAGCTGGCCGCCGAGCTCAAGTGCAACATGGGCAACATGTTCGGCTTTCGCCGCCGTCATGAGGGCGCTGGAGCTGCCTCAGGTTGGAGGAACGGGGCATGAACAATTTCATTCTGTTTCATTACATTTTTCGAATTATGCAAATGCACCGTATAGCGTTTTGCCAATCAAGTACACCTGAAACCTGAAATTGATTCTGAGAGCGAGGGACAGGAAGGTGGGAGAAGGACGGGAAAATAATTGAGAGAGAGTTAAAGGTGCAATGAAGAAGGGGGGAAGGTTAAATGTTTTGGCTCAGTCCTTTAAATGAGGATTAATATTTTTCTATACAAACCCAATTCTACACCATTTAACCTCGAAAGGAAGAGAGAAGTGATTAAATAAAAAATGTGTGCATACGTCTGTGTGTAATATTTGATAAGCACTGTGAGTAGGGAAGTGTTTTTTTTAATTAACCCCGTTCTCGCTGTCTCGCTCAGATCTCGAGGCTGGAGCAGACGTGGACGGCTCTGCGGCAGAGACACACGGAGGGAGCCGTCCTGTACGAGAAGAAGCTCAAGCCGTTTATGAAGGCCATGAACGAAGGGAAAGGTAAACATCTGAAATATTACTGAACATGTATTTAATGTTCTAAGTTTCTATCATTTTAAAAAATGGACTGAATCTTTGTGTGTCTGTGTTGCTCAGAGTGTGGCGTACTCTCCAACACCTCCTTCCCACCCGTGGTGCCTCTCCTGTCCCTGCTGGAGCGGGGCGTGGCAGGAGGGGAGGGGCTCGAGCCGTGGGAGAGTGTGGAGTCTGGCGTGGATGTGGTGATGAGCCACCTGGAGGCGGCGCGGACCGTCGCCCAGCACAGCGCCATCTACCGCACCAACACAGAGAGCAAACTGCAGGGTACGAGCTGTATGGCTGTCGTGTACTTTCACAACCTAAACTCAAAAAATCCACCAGGACTACGAGCTGTGGAAAAACAGACCCAGTCTGTTCAATACTGAATCACTGAAGAAACAGCTTTAACTTTTAAAGCAGGGGGAAGCTCCCTGGAACCACTACATCCCAATACCATTTATATTAAAACAATATGTGGACTTCAGCGTTCAAATTTCATTTTGACATACAAATTTGCATACATGTGCAAATTACATTGATCAGGAATTTTTATGATTGGATCCGAATGTTTTACAAAGTCGCAGTCTGCCTCTGATGATAGCCAAGCACTATAATCAATATCAGATTATTACAATATTAGATTAACCTGCATTGCCCTAATTTGATGACGAATGTATTTGAAGCCACTGATGTTCTGTGGTCCTTTCTGTCCCACCAGGCTTCCAAGAGCAGGACGAGGTGTTGGAGATCTTCTGCACAGAGTTCCAGATGAGGCTGCTGTGGGGCAGCCGTGGCTCAGAGGGCAGCCAGGGTGAGCGCTACGACAAGTTTGACAAAGTCCTCATCGCCCTGTCTCACAAGCTGGAGCCACCTGTCCGCCAAAGCGAACTATAGCACCTCCAGCCTGCTGCACCTCCACCGTACACACCATTTCCCCACCCGGCACAGGCCCCTTCTCACTGCAGTTCCCACCCACAAGACTAAAGGGACCTGCAAGGGGGGGTGAACTCTCCTCATTTCCTGAAAATCCTGAAACCGTTACAAAATTGCATCATGGGATGCAGGTCTGACAGGCGTGTATGTCTATGGGACATAGAGAGGGAATGTGTAGCTTTTGCTCCCTGAATATCTGTGAAAAAGCAAAAAAAATCAGTCTTGGGGCACTGACACCTCCCTCACACCTGATTTGTCATCTTCAGTTCATGCTGTGAAACTGTGTGGATGCAACGTTCCTGCCTCTCAGCTGTGTTCTACGGAAGAGGCTCTGTAAATGTAAAACACACAACCACTGGTCTCCTATGAAAGAGCTTACGCCTGAATGTATGTTGCCAAAACAGATATCGACGGAACATGGTCGTTTTGTTTTGTTTTGTTTTGTTTTGTTTTGTTTTGTTTTGTTTGGCTGGATTGTTGCTATGCAGTGCTGGCACTGGCCCTAATATGCTGAATGTTTTGCTAATTATTCTTTATTCTTCAACTCAACTGACCCTTGTCATTCATGAGAATAAGGGCTTTATTTTTACATGCTGACACGCTTAAAAAAAACAAACTTTTCAGCCCCTCTTTATCAGCCACAGTGACAATACAAAGCCCTACATTCACTCACACTGCCTCATAACTTCACAAATGTACCATCTCTCTCTCTCTCTCTCACACACACACACACACACACACACACAGATAGTACAAGCAATCTTTAAATGGTGAATGATTGTAGGTTGTCAGGGTTGTTTCTTAGTGGCTTAGTGGCGGCCGCTATTGCACGCACAGAGCGTTTCTCTTCCATTCAAACACAACGTTGCCTGCAGGCTTTCTCTGTTCAGGGTGAGAGTGTGCATGAATTTCAATGCCAGTAAGCAAGCCCTCAGGGAAGTGTACATGTATTTGTGTGCGCAGCTACTAGATTTCATCTTTAGAAACCGAAAGCTGAGCACGAAGCCTGCGTCCAACCCAGTGACGGAGCCTCGACTCCATAGCAGTTCAGAACATGGAGAACTATGTTCAGGGACTATGCAGGAATCTTATAAAACACACAAATAAGCAAGTTAGCATTGCAAGAAGCTTTTGTATTATGTTGAAATGCTCTGGCGTTGGGCAGGATACGTTAACTATTGTCTGATGGGTTCAGATCACAAATCACAGCAAGTCTAGAGCTCTGTCGGTCCGAGGTTCTACTCATTTATACCACATCTCTCATCGTATTAACCACAGAGAAGAAGAAGACCTCCACAGCACTGTTGGGTGCGCCACAACCATTTACCCAGAAAGGGGCTTTCTGTTAGACCTTCAGTGTGTTACTTTTTGGGGAGGACAGTGTGTAAGCCCCTCCTTCTGCCACAAGAGGGGCTACTGAGCCAGAAGAAAAAGGTGTGCCGGAGAACTTTTTGGAAAGTTGTGGAAAACCTTTGCCTTTTGACTAGGGACTGTAATGTGTGTTTTGTCACATATTATTGTACAGAATGGTGTGAGGTAACGTCATGGTGTAAATAGTCATTCTTGAATGAAGCGGGGGGAAAAAAACAGTATGTGATCACATTTTTTTCTTATGTGCTGTATATACATTCTGGTATGTCATATTTTTTTCAATCTTTTTTCAAGGAAATAAAATACATTTCGCTTGTGAGAGCACGTGTGGGTTTTGCTTTTTATAAATGGTGTCATATTTAAACATACATTCATAAGCAGGGTAACAGGGTTATTATGATATTTCCAGCTCTGCATTCAACACAGTTATCCCCTCCAAGCTGATCCAGAAGCTGCGGGCGCTGGGACTCAGTTCTACTCTGTGCAACTGGGTTCTGGACTTTCTCACCAACAGACCACAGCATGTGAGGATCGGCAAGAACACCTCCACCACAACGATCCTCAACACTGGAACGCCGCAGGGAAGTGTTCTGAGCCCAATGCTGTACTCCCTGTTTACACACGACTGTGTTTCCAGACACAGCTCCAACACCATCATCAAGTTTGCTGATGATACCACCGTTGTAGGCCTGATCAGCAACAACGATGAGACGGCCTACAGAGAGGAGGTGAGACTCTTGGCAGAGTGGTGTCAGGAGAACAACCTCTCTCTTAACGTCAGCAAAACCAAGGAGATGGTTTTGGATTTTAGGAGGCAGGATACAGCTCATCTTCCCATCTACATCGGAGGAGGTGCTGTGGAGAGGGTCAGCAGCTTCAGGCTCCTTGGGGTCACCCTCAGTTCCGACCTCAAGTCCTCAGAACACACAGCAGCGGTCACCAAAAAAGCCCACCAACGACTCCACTTCCTCAGACGCCTAAAGAACAACAACAACAACAACATTTATTTCTTATATAGCCCAAAATCACATACAGTATGTCTCAATGGGCTTTGACAGGCCCTACAGGTGACACCCCCCACACTTGACCCTTCTGCACACAAAAAAAAAACTCCACACAAAAAAAACTCTAGGAGAGAGAAAAAAAGAAAGGAAGAAACGTTGGGAAGGAGTGATACAGAGAGGGACCCCCTTCCAGGGTAGAGTGAGCCTGCAAATGGTGTCAGTGCAGGGTTGGATATGATATAATGAGAAGTCCTACGGTTGTAGGGTTGGAGAAGTCCAGGATGTAGTCAGTGTCATGGTCTAGATTACGTGTCCATAATGATGCTACTGGTCCATTTGAAGATTCCTGAAGCTGTAGTTGTAACGGTGGTGGTGGCTGTAGTGACCCTCTGGTTTGTTTCATGTTTTGTCCTTGTAAAGCAGTTGTCAGGAACCAGGATTTATTTGCTGGTCTGATCACTGGGGTCTGCCAGTAGTCTGGGCGCTTGATTCCGTGTCTCGGAGAAAAACACACAGAAGCAGCGGCAGACGGTTGCACTGTACCACCGATACTGAAATATGTGGTATATTGGTGCTACAGTGGCCCGGTACCCTAACTAGGACAGCCTAACTGGTGAATTTAACTTTGTCTGTGTCTAACAGGGGGACCCATTGATCGAAGGGGGCGCGGCGGTTCGTAAAGAACCAAAAGTTCACTCAGGTACTGTGGGGCGAGACCATTTAGAGCTTTATAGGTTAAAAGTAGGATTTTGTAGTCAATCCTAAATTTGATGGGTAACCAGTGCAGTGATTGTAAGACTGGGGTGATGTTCTAGTTAGGATTCTGGCTGCAGCATTCTGTACTAGCTGGAGTTTACTCATGCACCTACTAGAGCATCCAGACAGTAATGCATTGCAGTAATCTAACCTTGATGTAATAAATGCATGAACCAACTTTTCTGCATCATGCATTGAAATGATATTTCTTATTTTCGCAATATTTCTAAGGTGAAAGAATGCTATTCTAGTGACATTATCTACGTGCGAACTGAATGAGAGACCTGCATCAATGATGACACCTAGATCCTTCACTTCAATACTCGGTGAGATAGAAAGGCTATCCAGGGTTATTGTGTAGTCAGCCAGCTTATGCCTGGCTGCTTGAGGCCCGATTACGAGCGCTTCTGTCTTGTCAGGGTTTAACAGGAGAAAGTCTGTGAGCATCCACTGTCTAATGTCCTTCAGACAATTCTCTATTTTGTTCAGCTGCTGCCTCTGATCTGGCATTGCTGACAGATACAACTGTGTGTCGTCAGCGTAGCAATGAAAGCTAATACCGTGTTTGCGGATGACGTCGCCTAAAGGTAACATGTATAGAGAAAAAACGGACCTAGGACAGAACCTTGTGGAACACCAAACTCTACTTTACTATGTGAAGACGAAACACCATTGATGTCCACAAACTGATATCGGTTGGTCAAATATGATCTGAACCATTCAAGGGCTGTTCCCTTAATCCCAATAACATTCTCTAACCTGGCAAGGAGAATAGCGTGATCGATAGTGTCAAACGCTGCACTCAGATCAAGCAGGACAAGCAGCGAGATGCGCCCCTGATCAGAGGCCAACAGCAGGTCATTAACCACTTTAACCAGTGCTGTCTCAGTGCTATGATGAGGTCTAAATCCTGATTGATATACTTCGTGGATATTGTTACAGTCTAGGTATGTGCTCAGCTGCTGGGCTACAACTTTTTCTAAGATTTTTGATATGAACGGAAGGTTGGATATCGGTCTATAATTTGAAAGCTGACTGCGATCCGGCTTTTTAATCAGGGGTCTAATGACTGCTACCTTGAACGAACTTGGTACGTGGCCGGTGCTAAGCGACGAGTTAACAATTTTGAGGATAGAATTTATAACATTGGGTGCTATTTGCTTAAGGAACCTTGTTGGAATCGGATCCAAAGCGCAAGTACATTGATTTGATGACGAGATTAATTTGATTAATTCATGCTCTTTAATAAGGTTGAATAGTTCTAATCAGTGGTCGTCTATTAGAAGATTATTTTCCATGGAAATATCGGCGGAGCTATTTGTTGTGCTTTTAATCTTCTCTCTATTTGCGACAATTTTAGTATTAAAGAAATTCATAAAATCATCGCTACTATAATGAAATTGAGTGGTCGCATCCATTTCTGTCTTATTCCTGGTTAGTTTGGCTATAGTTTTAAACAGGAATCCGGGATTATTTTTGTTCTTGTCTATAAACGAGAATAGACAGAAGGCTGGGGTATCCACCTCTGTCCTCACCGGCTTCTACAGGTGCGCTGTGGAGTCCATCCTCACGGGCAGTATCGCGTCCTGGTACGGCAGCTGTACTGCTCAGGACAAGAAAGCTCTGCAGAGGGTGGTGAAAACAGCCCAGAGGACCACAGGCACACAACTCCCAGCAATAATGGACATTTACACCACGTGCTGTCTCAGGAAAACAAAGAGCATCCTGAAGGACCCCAACCATCCTGCACTGTCACTTTTTACTTTCCTGCCATCAGGCAAGAGACTCAGGACGATTCACACACGCACATCACGATTTAGAAACAGTTTCTACCCCAGTGCCATCAGGCTATACAACACATAGTACGCACTGCAATTAAATCACTTTCTTATGCAACTTATATATATTCACCCTTCTGTGACTTATTATTTATTGCTGCTGCACTTTGTCTTCTATGTCTTCAAAGTATCATGTTCTATGTTCTGTCTACGTGGGAGAGGTTTTCAAGTAAGAATTTCATTGTGCTCTGTACGCTGTACATATGACAATAAACTTCAACCTCAACATTGCTCAGCATTATGAGTCAAATGTACAGGAGTAGTAACCACCAACAAAGGCCATAAGAAAGTGAAGTGATTGTCAAATGTGATACACAGCACACGATGCACACAGTGAAATTTGTCCTCTGTCTTTAAACCATCATCCTGTGTGAGCAGTGGGCACCATGACAGGCGCCCGGGGAGCAGTGTGTGGGGACGGTGCTTTGCTCAGTTGCACCTCAGTGGGACCTCAGTGGATCGGGATTCGAACTGGCAACCTTCTGATTACAGGGCCGCTTCCTTAACCGCTAGGCCACCACTGCCCTTATGCTCCATGCTCTTCTCCATCCAGGTTCACATGTCAAACTAATGCTACATAAGACATCCTAGATACTATAAATATAGTATCTGTACAGTTACAGGTAGAATCTAATATATATTTAATATATACATATATACTTAAAATAATATAATTGTATTTGGAAGGCATAGGCCAGCTATACATTAAACCCAAATGTATAGTTTACAGAAAAGGCAATTTTACATTTAAATTGATTGCGTTTTGCAGATTTTGGACAATTTATTCCTAATATGAATATGAATATTATTGACTGTCATCCACGATCACAACAACATTCACAGCTCATCTGAGAGCGAATACTCATCTATTTTATCTCCAGTATATATGTGTGCGTGTGCATGCACACATAAACACACACACACATCTTTTACCTGAGTATTTCCCTGACACAACACTAGAGGGAACCATGCGTAAATATGCATTACATATGGGTTTAATAGTTATCCCGGGAGATCATTTTTTTCAGATAGCAGTAGAAGTTTTAAAATATTTTTATATTTCACATTCTTTTTTTTTTGTTAGTTATGCTGTGCAAACGTCCTTTTGCCGTCGAAGTACTACAACGCGGACACTAGGTGGCGCCACTGGTTCATACAGAGGACATGTGCCAGCCCCCAATGGTGCTGAGGCAGGTACAGAAGAGGAGCTGGTCGTGCTACCTGACCTTGTGCTATAATTGCCAGCTGATGTTCAGTGTAAGTCATTGCCGGCCCTCAGAGAACTTCTGAGTACCAGACGGCAGTCATGTGAGAATAGAGTTTAAAACTTCAGAACGTTTCACACATGCAGGGTTTTAATCTTAATTCAGATTTTCACTTGTTCTTTTCAGGATTACTCTATGTATGTGCATCTAATACATCTATTAAAAGCATTTCACTGCATATCGTACCGTGTGTGACTGGGTACGTGTCAAATAAAATGTACATTTATGTTTTCCACAAAGGCATGAATGAATGTCAGTGTGTGTATGGGTGTGTGTGTGTGTATGTGTGCGTGAATGCAATGCGGCAACGGGCATGCGTGGTGGGGGGGAGTGCTGCGTTTGCGTCAGGGTAACGTGACGCTGTGCGGCCAGGGCGGGCAGAGACAAGATGGTGGCGAGGAGGACCTGGCGTGCAGTTGGAGAGTGTCGGGGCGCGTCAGGAGGAGGGGCATGGGGAAAAAGAGAGCCCTTCTTTCAGGCAGATGTGTGGCACAGCTGTGTGCCAGCCAGCGACAGGCCCGACTGGCCCCATGGCACACTGACGCACCCCGGTAGCCTGGCGACGGAGCCGCTGCATTATACCGCGCCTCCCCACCCCACCGCATCTTCCTTGGCACTACAGGAAGAGCACTCGGCCAGCCTGTCAATCACTGTCACCGCGTTACACTTTTCCAGCGGACTGCAAGTGCTGAGATGTTTTTCGGCCGGGGCTCATTGTCGCGCTGTTAAAAGAAGCAAAATACATTTTAAAAGAAAAAAACATTGATCCTGCGCAGAAACGGAGCAAACGTGAAACAGGTAACATGAAAAGGACTGCTAATGGAATCAAGAGTGAGGACTGGCTTGTTTTTGAACTTCAGCCTTAACATATTAATTTTATTTTTTCCCGCCACAATGTGCTCAGTCAATCAAGGAGCACGGCCTTTCAGGACAGCAGCGCCATCGTCGGCCATTCACCCCTAATCTTCTCAGCCCTTTCACGCCAAATCTATTGTCCGTTTTGCCCCCATTGTCAATTATTTTGAGATTGACAGCCGAACCCTGTGGTACTTTATCATCGGAGGCGCTGACATCCGAGGGGTACGCGATGCAAACGTTGCTCTTCCCGCGGCTCTCTTTAAATCGACCAGTAAGCGTGTAAACCGACTACTTTTATTATGAACTACTGACACTAGGATGCGTTTTTTCCTGCGTTCTGGTAAAGCTCTCAGAGATGGACGAAGACCATGTCATGTTCTGAGAAGCTTAGCAAATGTAAAGCGACTGGATGACATGTCCTGGTGCTTTAACACTTTGTTGTCTAAATCCCATTCACAACCTCCCACAGATATATGTATGCATATTCATCCGCGCGCGCACACACACACACACACGCTTTTTAGAATTGATTTCATATCATTATATGAACTGCTGGCCGTGCTGCCATCACACGAAAGCAGGTGTTAATACTGAGGAGCGCAGCATTTGTTCGAAGCTCCCCCATGCACTAGAACAAACTCTATTCACGGTTTTTTATATTTCCCCTGGACATTGGTCTGCGGTCGCCTGACTTCCCATCACCCTTCCACCCCTCCTAACCCCTGGCCCCCCAGCCTCAGACTCCCCATTACCACATGAATGAACGCCTGCAAAGGGACACTGAACATTCGGACGCCAACAGAAGGCAAGAGATTTGCAATTCAATCCGCCCCCCAATCGGGTCGGGGCTGTCAACGATATGACAGAGGGCAAATGGGGCAGGGGTGTGGCTGGATGGACGGAGGACCATCACACACCGCCAATGCACAATAACCATCTCCGTCGAGCCTTTCACACACGTCCGACTAAACGCCAACCTTACGGTCTTATCTCATCGGTGCATCACTTACTTTCAAACACCCATCTAATAATGGTTGTAAAACGTATTAAAAATTATTTGGGACTCTCGACAGAAAAAAAAAACACCCCGCCCCTGACACCGACCACACAGAACTCACTTTCAAATGTGCTGCGCGAGCTGACGGATCACTTCCGGTGAGGAGGCGCGAGTGCTTCCGGTTTAAAGGACCATCATGGCGGCGCCCATAGGACTTCATCTGGAGTTCGGGTTAGTACGAAATCGGCTTTCAGTCTCACTTATGCGCCTCTGTTCTCGAACATAAACTGTTGTTTGGAATACTACCTTGTTACTACATTTGTTGTTAACCTTCAGTGTCGAGCAGCAATAATAATATTGATTATGTCTGATTGGGCCGACAGTTTACACGGTGTTCAATATAAACACGCGTTGTGAAACAAGATGCTTCAGCCCCTGGATCAGGGGTGGAGGTCTGGACAGTTTTTACTCTGTACCTTGTGCGTTTTATTACAGTGTTCTATAAAATGCAGCTTGTTGGAGTGGACATTTCTGTCTGTCACTGTATTGTAATGTACATGACAAGGTTTTTACATGATAACAGTTTGCAAACTGAAATAATATAGAAAAAGCAAACTGTGTCATAGTTTGGGTTCTTCAAAACAACTACAACATTTTTTTTTTATTCGTGTTTTCGTGCCCCAAAATCAGAAGCAGTGTCTTGACAGACAGACATCAGCCCTCCAACATGGACCCTCTCTAGACACAAGGAACAACTCATCATTTCACAATCACATGAAGGATGATGATGATGATCTTTCATGGATGAATTAAAACTGCACTTACTGTAAAGAGAGGCCACTGGAAAATAATTTAGAATGAATATATAGATTCATTTTATTTTTTTGCAAGTTTTGTTGTATTTTGTGTGAAAAATATATGCGCATTTCATATTTGGTGTTTGCATATGAAGCAAGAATTAAGGACGAGCATGGCATGATTAAGTGTAAAAGCAGACATTAATATTTGTAATCTCTGCTTCCAATAAGGGGAGCTGAAAAGGAAAAATTACATTTTGGCCTTTCTGTAACTAACTGGTAGTAGCCTAGTGTGTAACACACTGGCCTATGAACCAGAAGACCCAGGTTCAAATCCCACTTACTACCATTGTGTCTCTGAGCAAGACACTTAACCCTAAGTTGCTCCAGGGGGGGACTGTCCCTGTAACTACTGATTGTATGTTGCTCTGCATAAGCACATCTGATAAATGCTGTAAATGTAACTGGGCTTTTGGGAGCGTAAGTAATGAAATCACGGTTTTACGTAGCGCTTTGAACGGGGGCCGTGAGCTGCGGGTCTGGTGATCAGCTCCTATAGATACTCCCTCTACAGCCCATCCTGAAACATATCCCCTAATGGAGATAGATGTTGTTCCCCGACTGAACCAGCTGACCCTGGCAGGGACTCGGCCCAGCACCTCTCCCTGGACCACTGTGGGTCTCTGTGCTGCTGGAACTCAGACATCGTGCCAGCGGAGTGTCTGGAGGACAACTGGGCATTCTCAGAGGGATGTGAGCTCCCTTTATGGCTCCTGCACCTGCTGCAAGAGAGCCCTGTGCTCTGGCCATCGGGCGCTTTCTTTCCCTCCCTTCGCGTGTCTCCCTTCACGCGGTATATACACCCTCTCTCGCTTTCTTGCCCTTTCATGTTTTTTTTTTTTTTCACCGTGCGCCTTCATCCCTGCTTGCCTCTTCAGACTCGCTCTCTCCCTCTTTCATCCCTCCTTGCTCTCCCTCTCTCCCAGGGCAGTGAAGTAATAGAGTGACGTTTGTGTAGGCCCTGAATGGTTCTGGTGTTTGCACAGTGCATGTGGGACGTAGAGGATGAACATCTGTGTGGTGTCACTGTCTGCCACCACAGTGTCACAGCGTCAACACTCTTGGGTTCAACCTCAGGCTCACTGGTCAATGGTGACATCATCTGATGAGCTTTTCTCATCTGATCAGGCTTAACAAAAGCAGTTCTTCTCCGTTCATTCTCTCACTGTTCTCTGTGCTCTCTCAAGTTTGGGTGACCTTTGTCATGCTTTTTTTGAACTGTAGTTTTTTCCTTAACTCAAAAGGCCCGACACAATGAAGAGATCATTATCTCAGTCCACCTCAGTTAAATCGTATTGTGCCTAATGTGTTACCAATAGATCATTAGCTGAGTAATAAAGGACAAGTTGGTTAATTCAGCACTTTCCTTTTGAGGGGTCAGTGTGTGTGTGTGTGTGTGTGTGTGTGTGCGCGCGTGTGTCTGCTTCTACTGGAACAGCTGGGCCTTGTTGTTGTGTTATGTTAATGGTGTTGCTCCATGAATGGACCTTGGGTGGATGTGATCTGTGATAAGAACTCATCCCATTATTGGGTGATTACCTTCTCCAGTGAAGCCGCGTGGATCTTCTCAGCAGGGTGTCGCCTGAACCCCGTTTATCTGCTCATCCCTCACCACCACAGGCAGTGGGGAGCGAATAAGCAGACCACACAGTGTTGTGTGTTCTGGGCGGTTTTCATCTGAATCCCGTGCTGGATCCACATGCATATTTATGATCCAGTGGTGACACAATAGAGCTGATTCGGAGGGACTTGTTTATTAATAATTAATCGGATCAATTTAAGCTTTGAGACGGAAAAAAAAAAAAAGAGTAATTGTATTCTTGTAGGAAGTGACACCAACATTTTCCCCTTTCTTCTCCAGGGGAGGAGCCGAGCTGCTCTTTGATGGGGTCAAAGATCATCACGTGACTTTGCCAAGCCAATCAGAGCCCTGTGAGTACAGACAGGCACTTGCTACATTTAAAATTTGAAATTGAATTAGGAACAATAATAAGAATTGGCCATTCCATTAAAGCAGAGGCACTAAATAAAATTGAGTAAAGGGAATTATGGAATGAAGGGCCCTTTAAGTAAAGCACTTAAGAAATGGCTTCTCCTTTCCAAAAACAATATAGTAATATAGTGTTTTGCTGACTTAATCCACTGAACGGATTTTTTGATGCTACGATAATTCTTGATGCAGCTGGAATAATTTTGCACATATAGCTTTAGAAATAGTTTTTTTTTGTATTACCTGACAAGGATAGCCAGTGTGAGTGTAAACAGTTCCTCGGTTTACTTTTGTATATTCACTGAATAAAACAAAATCGCAGCAAAATAAATTAATTGTAAAGGAATAAAATGGATCAAATATATTTACTTCTCTTCCACAAACCATTCTGTAAAAAACACACCAGCTGGACCGAGGAACGGAGGTGCATTCTTCTCTTGCTTGTCCTCGCCTTTTTTTTTACTCATATTCCTGCACCCCTCCCTCTGGCAGTGACCCCTGCGGGGCCGGTTCACACGCTCCCCCGGACACCTGTTCCATTAGGGCTGACCAGCCAGCTAACCCACCCCGGCCAGCGCTGCGGCTTCACCGCAAATCACTCCTCCACCTTCAGCCTCCACCGCGCTCCTGCGCTCTCCCCTCAACAACAATGGCCCTGAGCATCCACACCCACCCAGCCACCACCACCAACATCTGTGGGGCTCCCCGGGCCAGGGCCATTCTTCCCCTAACTGCTCCATTATTGGCCGGCTTTCAGTTGTAAATTCAGCCAGTGATACTGTTGATGGGTCTTTTCTCCGCGGCGCCCTGGTCAGAGGAAAAGTATGGAAGGGGGGGGGGGGTGTGCATTGAGGGGGAGCAAGATGGGATGGGTTTAGGGAAGGTGGGGCATTGGAGGGGGGTAGCGGGGACAATTGTGACAAAGCACTAAGTCCTTTTTGTGTGCAATCGTTTTGGACGGTTGGTAGGACAAATGCCCCCTCCTTTCCTACACCCTCACATTCCTTTGGCTTCCTGGTGGGACATTGGGGTGAAAGTGATGGCGAGAGGAGGAGGCAGAAATGGTTCCATTCAGCATCTCTGTGGCCCATCTATTAGTTTGTCGTTCTCTAATAATGCAGCCATATGAGGATGAACGGTTTTCCTCCATTAAAACAGTTTCCGTTAACTCGCTACAAAAGGTGCCGTTCGGTTTCCTCGAATAAATAAAGACCCTCGGCCTGCCCGACCGAATAAATCAGGATTTACAGAAGCTAAAAGAAGCCTCGGTATTGGAGACCCTGTAGGAGGGTCCAGCTTGCAGTTTGTTTCGTACCGCCGGTATCGACGTGGAAGGTGGACTGGGTGAAGCAAGCATTTCCAGAGAACCGTAATTGTAATAACATTTTTGGTCTAGTTTGGGACTGAATACCAGTAGCTAACTGTGACTAGAATTTTTGCGTACTATTCCATTCACTGGTGAGTTAACCTCAGGGCACAGAATCAGTAACATTTACAAAACTATCTTACGTTACTGTGTAATTTGGGACTTTTCGGAAAGCGTCTGAAGTGCTTTTCAGGGAATTTGGTTGAGTGTTGGTACGAGCACATGGGCCCAGGATTGGTGCAGCCTTAGGACCCAAGGAACTCGGGAACCTCCAGGGTTCAGAGTCTTGCCGTTCATGAGATGCGGAGTGTCCAGTAATCAGAATTTTTACACTGCAACAAAAACTGGAGCGGAAGGATTACCAGGAAGGGCGTGGTCAGGAGTTACTGAAAATTACCATCTCAGAAATACTGTGTGCTGTTCAGGAGTCAGAATTTGAGGCATAAAGTCAGTACGGTCGCATGGGGAAGTCGGAAAAACTCCATGCCCAGCGAATGCCGACCTGATATGTTGCATGTGAATAAATGAGTTTAAACTGTGTTCATAATGGTCTTTAAAATGTTAGAACCCGCAGTAGAACCTGCTTGCCGAGAGTAGGTGTGTGTGTGGGTTAAGGAATTGCTGTGTGTGTGAGTGTGTGAACTCTCTCATGGCCAATCGTGCTGATTTGCTAATCGCTTTCGTAGAGGCGCGCTGATCCCCATGGGTGGGAAAAGTGAAGGTTGTTGATATTCCTCTGTTTGTCCTGACCCCAAGAACACCAGAGCAGAAGCAACAGAAGGGTCGTCGCCGTGGCGCTGGAGTCTCCACGACAACCTGAGCACAAAAGCTGACCACAGGAGGGAATTTGGTCAGGGGGAACGGCGTATGAGGCAGGGTATGACCTTGGTGGAGGTCTGCTGGATCCATATTAAATCTGTGTGTGTGTGTCTAAGAAAGAGAGGTTGGGTGAGTTGCATTCTGGGATACATCCTGGGTTAAACCCCTCTCTTTATCAGTGTTTGCAATGATGTGGTTTCCACCAAAAATGGTTTTCCGACCAAATTTCCGTATCTTCCAGAATCTCCGACTGGTGATTAATGACTCTGGCTGAGACTGCCCCCTCACCCCATGCCCCCCCCGCCTCCCAGTGTTGGCGTCATAGTAACCCTCGTTTCGCGTAACCCCAACAAAGCGAATGGCCGATAAAACTGATAATGGCGGTTCAGATGCAGCAAATATTTAACCGAGATGAAGAAATCCCACTCCTCTCCCGCCCACATTCGCCACTTCTCCCAGCATGCACCTGTTTACCGTGACGTAAGCTCGCCTCCTTCCTCTCACGCAGCCTCCCATTCGCTCTGCGCCTTCCTTTGCCACGCCCACGCCGCCGTCCCCTCGCCACGAAATAGGGACAATGCAAACATGAGAGAAAATTCCCAAGACCCTCGGCGTCACCCCGCCCCCACCTGATCTGCTGATCACATCGAGGCGGAAAGTGGAAATGGTGACTTTACCCATAAACACCCCCCCGCCCTTGTGTTTCTTTTTTTATCTTTCTGTTAAAGTCGCCGCAGCGGAGGAATGATGGGGGCTGCGGCGAGTGCCCCCGCTTTTCGGGGCTGCAGCGGTGGACGTCGATATTCATCGCTTTCACGCCGCGCCCAGGCGAGCATCACTCTTCTTTATAGTCGCCACGCAGTACGGCTGGCGGCTGCGGGAAGGTGCGGCGATCGTTACACAACTGAAGAGGCTGACAGCGATCCAATTAACCTGAAACAGCCTCTCCGGCTCGCCGCTGCCCAGACACACACACACACACACACACACACACACTCTCTGGTATGCTGACTTCTCAAAAACAAAGGAGGCTGTGGTCCTGGGGGGGCTTCCCTCCACACTCATGGCGGTTAGCTGCCTGTGTCAACGCTTATTCCACCACCACCGCCACGTACAGCGTAACATGCCACACCCCCCTCCGCAGGAACACTCTGTGTCCCCCCGAAATGGTTTTGCGGCGAGCTGTGCGGCGTGAGAGGGGTGCGGGGAGGCGGGATCGACGTTCTTCGGCTGAAAAGCGCGTCTGTCTCGGTAAACAGTGGGCGCTGGCGGACGCCGGGCCAAGTCGCCCCGAATGGTGCGGTCTCCATTGTGAGCCAACGCCACAAACGCATTCATTCGAACGTGCACACACATTCATCACAAAGATGTCGTTTTACTGTCATTATTCACCGAAGAAGGTGAATTCGGAGAAGGCTGCGGCCGCGTCAACTAACAAACACATGTCTGGGTGTGTGTGTGTGTGTGTGTGTGTGTGTGTGTGTGTGTGTGTGTGTGTGTGTGTGTGTGTGTGTGCGCGCATCTAAAATGAGAATGCAGCGGGTGCAGGGCGGCTGTTTGTTCTGTGGTGAGGGACCCAGTGTGTTGTCACATTCCTGATCAGTGTAATCGCATTTCATGTGGATGGACCTGCAGCCCACAGTGCCACACACACACACACACACACACACACACGGCAAACGCTCCTACTCGCCCGTCCAGGCACAACGCTGCCTTGCCCGGCCCAGCGGACGCAGAGTTTGCATCCTTTTTTCCTCCACTCCGCCGGTTGAGTCCAGCCTGGCTGCTGATGCGGCACTGGTCCAGTCGTGTTCTCCTCCATCACCACACACACACACACACACACACACACACACACACAGCCACAAGCAGTTTAATCACAGACGGTTTTTCTGTTCTGTTCGTTCAGTTGTCAGCAGGATCATGTTTCAGGCTGTTACCGGCCCATAAACCATATCTGCGCAGTATGTGCTTATATTCTGTGTATGTGTTTAATGGCCAGAAACGTGACCAGATCTCCGTTCTGTAGCACTCGGCGCTTCTGTCTTCTGAAGTTCCTTGAAGAGACGCTTTAATGAAAGAGCCGACAGTCGTTCTTCTATGTTGTGTAATAAAATATTTCTGGAAAAATGTGACCGTTTTGTATGTGAGCTTCTGAAACGTCCCTCTTTTTTAAATTGGTATTTCATCGCTGCCACTTTTGTTTTTGAGAAGCTAAATTCATCAAATGGACAGAACATCTCTTTCCAAAAAACGCCCGTGAAGGGGATGAAATGGTTTTTTTAATTTACTCCATAAATGCGTCCAGCCCCCTCCCTGTCCCCGTCGGGTCTCTGTCGCGTCACATCGACCGGCGGGGAGGCTGGATCTCCGACCCCTGACCCCTGACCTCTGACCTGTGGCTGGCGTTTTTGCAGGGGACATGCGGCAGCTGCTGTTGTGGATCAGGAGTAACCTTCTGAAGGAACGGCCAGAGCTCTTTGTGCAGGGAGGCACTGTGTGAGTAAACACACACAAACCAATATCATATTTATCTCATATTTTTTCCAGTCACTGACCGAGACTTTAATATTACAAATCAATATTTCCTATTAATTTTGAGTAATAAAACCTTACAACATTGTTTGTCTCATAATTGTCACACAATACTCAAACATTCATATTCTCAAATTATGGGTACAGTTGTATATATTATATAAAATAAAACAAAATACATTTTTTTGTCTTCTCATAATTGACATTTATTTGTGCAATTCTGCAGTTGCTGATTAAATTATTTCTAAATTCCACTTTCATTCAAGATAATCGTGCATACATTAAAGTCACATTATGTTACAACAGGACGGTGTCCCAGAGTAAGAGATCTAGGAACTACAAATATTTTTTAATGGCCTTCAGCGCAGCCCTGCATCCTGCTTGTGGGACGGTTGTTACAGGTTTGCGGGGTGATGGTGTGTCTGTAGGGGTGCTTTGGCTACAGCAGTGTACCCCTGCGCTGCTTATTTTAAAGGGATCTTTTATAGGCCTTCATGTGTTCTTGGAGAACAAAAGGGGTGACAGAGCCATGGAATATTTTATTTTCATTCCCACCATTTTATTATGCACGCGTGTGATTGGATGTGTGTGTGTGCATGCGTACATATATGCAGCTGCGTGTTTGTGTGCGCGCGTGTTGGGGGGTTTGGGTGACATGGGGGTCCTCCGCCACTCCGCACCCTGGAAGAGGCGGCCTTGTCGAAATGCCGAACCCTGACCCAGCAGACCCTCTTTTGCATGTGAGGGCGTCGGCCAGGTCCGTGCTTCTGAGGGCGTGTACGTTTCTATAGCTTACTGTAAAATAAGGAATCTGTCTGTGTGTGTCTGTGTGTGTGTGAGAGAGAGAGAGACTGGCTGTGAATTGCGCACCCACAATACTGTAAATGTCCTGCGTATATAAAGTGGGCCCATCCTTCTCCTGCATTAAATAGTGACTCTTATTTCATGTATTTAGATGGTTTCTTTTGTGTTTTTGGTTTTAATGCACTCTGCTAATGCCGCTAAATGTGGGTGTTTGTGCGTGTCCATATGTGCGCCCTTCTTTGTGCTTGTTGTGAGTAGGGGGCTAGAGATGCTCTCGACGATGGAACGGGACACGCCGCGTGGCTCCAGATTTCTAACATTGTCTTCTCTTTGGCCCTCCAGGAGGCCCGGTATTCTGGTATTGATCAACGAGACCGACTGGGAGCTGATGGTGAGTGCGCGTGCGGCGGCCACGCCCCTTCACTTTCACACTGGCCGTAATGGGAGTCTGGACTCAGGCAGCGGGGGGAGGTCCGTGTCCCAGCTGCTGCGAAGAGAAGACATAAATGCGGCAGACAGTACCGTGTTGTGTGTGTTACGGTCACAGAAAAGGAACAATTACCAGTTAATTTTGATCTGTTCTTTTTATTCTTATTTGGCAGTAGGTAAATACATCACAGTATATACTGCATTATAAACAGCATTATAGTAGCATTTTATTATAAACAGTACAGTAAATAAAAAGTAATAGTAATATAAAAAGAAAAAAAAACATTTTAAAAAGACAGTAATGGAAATGCATTAATATAATATTTTAGGTTCAGATAAAATAATTTAGACGCTGAAAAAATCCGTTGCGGTGGCAGCTCACTTTTTCTTCTGGGTTTTATAGATCAGACCAGGAAAGGAACATAAGAATTATATATCAAAGAGAGAGAAAAAAATATTCATTGTTAATGATTAAAAAACGGTCCTTAAAGATGCAGGAAGGGGGTGGAGGTATAATGTGATGAACCAGGGTTACGCAGGTCAGTGTTTTGGAGGGACTGAGGATATCCCCGGCTTTACAAACTCGGCAGAGGTGGGGATCTTCTAAAAACTATAATACTTTTTATTGACCCTCACGGAAATATACTGTATAAATATTTGATCTATTTTGTCGTGTCAGTTGTTTGTTCGGTTGGCTCGTGTGCGTCAACACCGATGAGAAAAATATGTGCGTGTTGCCTGCACGCTGGTGAAAGCAAATGTTCTATTAATACATGGAATAAAGGGCAGAAATCAAACCAGGGCGGCGTGTGGCATTATGATCCGAGCGTGAAAATCCCAACCTGGTTCTGCAGCTGATTTAAGACAAGGTTGCTGAGGTCGTCCTGCTGCCGTTTACTGACAAATAGTCTGCTTTCTCAAACCCTCCACGTGATTGAGGCATGTTGTAGCTGCATTACAGTGTGTGTGTGTGTGTGTGTGTGTGTGTGTGTGTGTGTGTGTGTGTAGGGAGAGCTCGAGTACCAGCTCCAGGACCAGGATAATGTGGTCTTCATCTCCACTCTTCATGGCGGCTAACGGCAGTTTTGGGGACACGGATTGGACGTGATGATGGGACACACGCCTCTTTCCACCGCAGCCTCGTACGACGCCCAGAGTCCTGGAGGCGACGTCCTCAGCCCGGCGAAGAGGTTTTTTTTTTTTTTTATGTGTGTATGATTCCTTAAGTTCCGATTTGGGGCCAAATTTGGAGAGAAGCTGCTGTCAAAGGACAAGGCCATGATGTGTTCACCATGAACCCTGCACTGAAGCTGGTCCGTCCTGACAGTTTTACGTTTTTTTTTTTTTTTTAAACCCATTTTGTCACTTTATTTCAGAGATCAATAAATGTAATTGTTTGAAGTGTGTTTTGCTTTATATATATTTCCACAAGGGGAGAACTTGTAATATACCGTTACTTCCTATAGAAACCACGTGTCTTCAGCAGCACCCATGGGCCTGCTCAGAGTCGACAGGGTGCCCCTACACACACACACACACACACACACACTGCGAGATATCCAGCCGTATGAACGCGGCGTGGGGTACAATAACGCGCATGCTAATGAGCTCGGAGAGGGAAGTGTGTGTGTGTGTGTGTGTGTGTGTGTGTGTGGAAGAGGGAAATGCTTCCGATGTAAAGCGACGCGCGCGCACACACACACACACACACACACACACTCGCTGTCGAGCTGGATGAGCCCGCAAAGGATCCTGGGACGAAACCAGAGAAAACCAACGCGGTAAATTCGGCCTTTACTTGATCACGTGCAGCAACAAGGGGATCCCTCAGACTCGGAAGATCTGACCTCTTCCTCCTCATCCTCATCCTCATCCTCAGTCGGATTACAGAAGCGCGGTCTGCAGCAGCATTTGAACCACGCGAGAAAATATCACCCACAGCAAGGCATAATTCGTCACGTCATCACACACACAGAATATCAATTTATATTTAATATGAATAAACGAACGGGATTTTTTGCAGCCTTGTGTTGCACAGAACATCAAAATTCACAACAACGAATTCTGAGTTCTGGTCATAATCACCCAACAGCGTTTCAGTGGTGATCGTGGTACGTGCGTTGTGTTCTTATGAAAAAAAAAATCATAATTTTAAGATTAATTCTGAAGGCCCGTAATGCTTTTCGTCTCCAGCTACGAGTTTCATCGCAGAAAAACGAGTAAAAGAGCGAGCCAATGAAAACGCTCCGTTCTGTAAACCCCGCCCACCCGCTCACCTTCTCATAATTTAGCATAACTGTAAAACTATCCGATGCCTTAAATTACTTTCATTTTTACACGTTTTGATTGAAGTCATTTTTGGACGTTGGAGATGAAAGAATCCCTAAATATTTCGCGAATAAAAACGTCGCAACTTTCATTACTCGCTGGCGTGAAGCGCGACATGTGCGACATCGAGATTTATTTCATTTCGTCACGAAACCGTGTGGCGAATTAGAAAAAGTCGTGTTCGGCAGCTCGCTGTCGCAAAGTCCAGACGTGGATCGCGGCTTCAGGCCTGCGAAAATCCACCCAGGACACCGGGGCACCCTCCACAAGCCACGACCCGCCACGCCACGCCACGCCACGCCAAAATTTCATCCGAGCTCTGTCATCTACGGCCATTCATGAAATTATCAATCAAAAATAAAATAAAAACCCACGGAGATGTGCGCACTCCTACATTTCATAACGGGATTCAAATCTATTACCATAATTAAACAACAGGCCTCAAATCGAATTCATTCACAAATACATATATTCCATATTAAAAGGGTGTAGTCACATACATTTTTTTTAAATAAACGCAATAAAGATTTTTTTTTGTTTACTGTTCGTGTGCCATTTTATTTCGTATTTCATCTCCTGCACAGGGACATGTAGTAAGAACGTCATATTTCTACAGGTGAGTTATTGTGCAAAACTCATATTCCACCCTCGTCTGATTAAAGGTGACGAACGACAATAATAGAAACGACTCCAATCACGACCAAATTATTATCAAGCGTAATTCATAATTAACAAGAGGAAGAAGAACGAAGCACCAACAGAAGCCAAAGAGAATCTCCCAGCATCCCCCAGGCGCCGCACGTGACTCAGGTGTTTAGCCAAAATATTCTGGCGCGGGTGGCGTGCGTCCACACGTCATCGTACCGTCCCCGGGACAGTACCCCCCCCCCCCCCACACACACACACACACACACACATACACCTCTCCTCCTGTCTCCCACGTCACCAAACCCCAATACCCTGGACCGACCTCGGGACCCCGATTTCAAACCAATTAAGTATTTTATATATTATATATATAAACGATCTAGACATGCGCAAAAATAGGCTGGTTAAAAAATAAACACGTTAAAAATAAAGCAATAAAGTAAAAAAAATAAAGTTAACTAATGTACTGAGAGTTCGCACTTTCACAAATAAATGAGAGCAGAGAAACTCGAGCACGGAAATCAGTCAGCCACGTGCAGCTAACAGCCATCATCCTCATCCTCCTCATCCTCCTCCTCCTCATCTCCGCCACAGTCCGCTGCCAGCGGGAAAGAAGAGGAAACGGGCTCCGTCCTTTCAACCCGGCTTTTATTTTCACACACACACACACACACACACACACACACACACACACCGCAACAAATATGTAAAGCGGCCGAAGACGAAGATGAAGGACGAGGTGGGATCTCCAGCAACAGATGTCCAGGCACAATTCTTGGGTTAAATGTACATTTCACAAGAATTGCGTTTGGACAATCAGCTCCTGGCGTCCAGAGTCGGAAACATCCAGAACACGGAAAAAATAGACCGACAACGACAACGACATGAATATTATTATTAATAACACAATAAGAATGCGAATGCGGCCGATTCCAGAACACATCCGCACTTCTGCAAAGCGTCTTAAGAGACACAAGAAAAAAAGAAGCAGGTTTTCCACATTTTTCCTACAGCGCGAACCCACATGGCCTGACACACACACACACACACACACCAACAAATCCAGCTACTTTTACAAGCAACCCCCCCACTCACTTCAGCCGTCAGCAGCGAGCGTGGAAATACACGCCACGGGGGCTTTTTTTACGGTAAATCTGCGGTCTCTCTCGGTCCGAGCGCGGGGTCGCGGCGCCACAAGTTGGCCGGGGAGGGGGGGGGGGTCCCCCACGCTGTCCCCACGGCCGCCGCCGGGCGCAGGTTCCACGCGTGGAAAAGTCCTCGCCCGTGTCCGCGAGTAGTTTCCACAGAGTCGTCGGGGAGGAAGATGACGACACATGCCCCGTGTTCCTGGATCACAACGCGAGGAGAGAAGAGGACAGGAGAGAATGGGACAGAAGAAGAGATGAGAGGAAAGAAGAGAAGAGGAGAGAAGAAGAGAAGAGAGGAGAAGAGAGGAGAGGAGAAGAGAGGAGAGGAGAAGAGAGGAAAGAAGAGAAGAGGAGAGAAGAAGAGAAGAGAGGAGAAGAGAGGAGAGGAGAAGAGGAGGTGAGCGCGGGCAGCTGCAGGAGGAGAAGGAGGAGGAGCAGCAGCAGCAGGAGAAGATGCTGCGTTGACTTGCCGGGACGCTCC
Organism: Denticeps clupeoides; assembly: GCF_900700375.1. Taxonomy (NCBI): domain Eukaryota; kingdom Metazoa; phylum Chordata; class Actinopteri; order Clupeiformes; family Denticipitidae; genus Denticeps; species Denticeps clupeoides. The sequence continues at coordinate 1,248,762 of NC_041709.1, forward strand.
GTGCGGAATGGCACCAAAGAGCTCCTGCGTGGATCCTTTTTCTTGCGCGTCGTCACATACCCCCCACGACCCCCCCAAAACAATACCGGCGCGCGCGCGGGGAGGGCGGGGGGAGCGGGGCCGGTCCTCGCTTGGTACCGAATTTGAATAGCGGCGGAGGGTGATAAATGTCCATTGTGCCGGAGGAGTAATGAATCTCGGCTGTCCCCCACAGCTGCGAGCCCCTTAAAGACACAAGAGCCCCGTTTCAGCGGCGCGCAAAGTTCACGCCGCTTCCAGCGTCGCATTCGACCATACGATTCATGTGTGTGTGCGTTTATTTCTACTCCAAGCGAATTTTACGCGCGCGTTTGGTGACGTCCTCGGATATTTACTACAAAGGACACCACGTACAGAGGAGAAAAAGAAACAGATGAATACAGGAGCCACTCATTTCGAACCCTCTCCGGACCCGGGCCGCGTCACGTGGCTGCGCTCGGCGCGTAACGTATCCAAACGGCCCGTGACGCCGCACGCGCTCCGTTTTATACCGACGCGCGCGCGCTCCGCTCATAAATCACCGGGGCCGGAGCCCCGCCCTCGCGGCCCGGGGCTCCTCCCCCTTAAAGCGGAGCCGTTTCACCCGCGCGCCTTTTTAATGCGACCGTTTGTGCTCGACCCATCACATTTACGCTAACGCCAACTGAGATGCGCGACCTGTTTAATATGTTTAACAGGGCAGCGGTGGCCTAGCGCTTTAGGGAGCGGCCCCGTAATCAGAAGGTTGCCGGTTCGAATCCCGATCCGTATTTTGAGAATGACACTAATACTCCTTGTTTTTAGATCTTTTTGTCAGTTGTTTCCATGCTGTATTGAAGTATAATTATAAGGCTTTTATTGACAATCACATCAAGTTGACGCAAAGGGTCGATATTCGCAGCGTTGGCGCTTTTTTTTCAAGGCCTCTGCAATTCGCCCTGACATGCTGTCAATCAACGTCTGTGCCAAATCCAGACTGATGGCGACCCGTACCTTCATAATCAGTGCTTGGAGTTTGTCAGAATTTGTGGGGTTTCGTTTGTCCTACCGCTTCTCTTGAGAAATTCCCCACAAGTCGTCAAGTGGATTTAAGGTCGGTGGAGTTTCCTGGCCATGGACCCAAAATTTCAATGATTTGTTCACTTTGGCCTTATGGCACGGTGCTCCATCTTGCTGGAAAAGGCGTCGTTCTTCACCAAACTGGTCTTGGTTGAGAGAAGTTGCTGTTGATGTGTTGGTGCCATTCTTTGTTGGCTGTGAACACATGGCTGTGGTCTGAGTGAGCCCACTGCCTTGGATGAGAAGTAGCCCCACACATGAATGTTCTCAGGATGCTTTACTGTTGGCACGAGACAGGACTGATGGTAGCGCTCACCTGGCACTTTCTGGACTTTCTTGGGCACCCCGAAGCCTTCTTCACATCACTTGAACCTGTCTCCTTGACGTTTGTGATTATTCAATAAATGGTTGATTTAGTTGCAATCGTAGTAGCATCAATATCCTAACTGTCACTTGTGTTAATGAGAGGATCCCTGAAGTGATCTCAGCAGGTCCTTTTGTTGCAGGTCTGAAATGCAGTGGAACTTTTTTGGGGGAGATTAAGTTCATTTTCATGGCAAAAAGGGACTTTGCAATTCATCTGATCACACTTCATATCATTCTAGAGTTCATGCAAATTGACATAAAAAAAACGGAAGCAGCAACTTTATGAAAACCAATATTTGTGTCATTTCTCAAAACTGACACAAGTTTCTCAAAAATTGGGTTCAGGTCCGGTGACTGTGGAGGTCAGGTCTCCACTTTTTGTTAAGTACAGAACTCCGCATGTGTTCATTCATAGTTTTGATGCCTTCAGTGAGAATCTACCTACGTAAATGGTCATGAAGATAAAGAACACACGTCGAATGTGAAGGTGTGTCCGAACCTTTGGCCTCCACTGTACACTACTTTTTCCTACTCACATTGGTAAGTGGTGGCCTAGCGGTTAAGGAAGTGGCCCTGTAATCAGGTCCGCCAAGGTGCCACCGAGGTGGCACTGAGCAAGGTAACGTCCCCACACACTGGTCCCCGGGCGCCTGTCATGGTTCCCACTGTCACCATGGGTGATGGTTAAAAGCAGAGGACACATTTCATTGTGTCACTGTGTGCTGTGCTGCTGTGTTTCACAATGACCATCACTTCACTTATTTCTCACATGGTAAAATAACCCCACCCGCGATCAAGACCCGGCACCCCCCAATCACATAGCAAACATAGCAGTATTGGGCATTTTTCTTTTGTTGTAAACAGAAAAAACATGTTAAGAAATCTCCCACAGAGATCTCAGGATACAAGTGAAATGGATCTAAGAGTATCCATGAATATAGAATATAGATTATAGCCTATACCCATGTAGTACAAAAAATTCTACTACTTAGGCATTAATGTCACACATGCCTACAAAGATCTTTATGAGTACAATTTTAATAAACTATTGGAGAATACTGAGATAGACCTCAAAAGATAGTCATTCCACTTCCTTTAGTGGGTAGGATCAATAGAATTAAGATGGCTGTTCTACCTTGTTGTTTATTCCAAATGATCCCATGTTCTTGACCAAGAGCTGTTATACAAATCTAAATAGCTGTATGGAGTAAGTCCAGCCCACGTAGGCCCACATACTCACCTGGTTTCATGTCTTACTGCTGGTCCTCCAATATTCTGAACATACAAAATGGAGGAGGGCACGGTGTGAGCCACTATGGAAACCATACCACACCAGGCTCTATCTCCGATAGATCTGAAGACACGTGCCTTGCCCACCAGTCCAAATCTACAACCCTCGAGCCCGGTAGTGAGAACATCCCTCAAAATATGGACACAATATTAGGGGGCACTTAGGTTTTACACAAGTTACTAGCTTTCTTCCTTTACTCAATAACCACCTATTTCCACCCTCTCAAAGCGACATAGCGTTTAAAAATGGGCAGGACAAGGAATTCATTGTTATTAAAGATCTTACCTGAGGGTGGTTGTAGCCTAGTGGGTAACACACTCGCCTATGAACCAGAAGACCCAGGTTCAAACCCCACTTACTACCATCGTGTCCCTGAGCAGGACACTTAACCCTGAGTGTCTCCAGGGGAAGACTGTGCCTGTAACTACTGATAGTAAGTCACTCTGGATAAGGGCGTCTGGTAAATGCTGTAAATGTAGATAAGTAAAAGACTTTGATGTGATGTTTGATGTCGGATGGAGGGTTGTTCTATTATTATTAAAAATAGTCTAAAACTATAAATAAATCTTAAAAAAAAAAAACACAACATCTATAGATGACTTTAAGGACAAATATTCAATCAGAGCATGCAATTTGATATTACATTTTGCAATTGGAAATTCAACGTGCAAAATGCTGATGTAATCCTTAGTTAAATTCAAAGTATTTTGAATAAAAAATAAAACAACGATTCAATGAATTGCATTGCATTTTGTCATGGGTTTTCTACACATTTATTGAAATTAATTTTTTTTTTTTTGCAAATGGCAAATCAATGTCCAAAGTGATGATGCAATCCTTTATTATTTTTTGGAAATTCCTAAATAGATTATCAAATCACCTAATGGCAAATCGTTTTACATTTTTTTGCAAATCTTTTTGCAAACTGTCAGACCGCTCATCAAGGCTGAACATCTGTTCCCCCTGAAATCATGACGTCACAGGTGTTACGGGAAATTATGTTCCCCCATGTTCCCTCTGGCGCGCGCTGATTTCAAAACATGACGTCACACGCTACTGCAACGTCAGGCGGTTTCTCTTTATTTAGACGTTTTCTCTGCCTTTATAATGTCTTTATTATGTCTTTAATTTTTACAGATACTATTCGAAACGATTGAAGTCGCCGGAGTCAATATGCGGTAGTCTAGTTGTAAAAGTATATTATGAGTGAGTGTTTTCATATTCACATGTAATTATGAACCCGAGTGATTTCCAGACATGTCACATGTTTAGTTGTTTAGTGGATGAAGAATGGAGAATGGTACACACACACACACACACACACACAGATATTTTCTATACTCTCATCCACTGTTTTCTCAGACTATTTATTGTATGGTGAACTTATTGTATTACATAGTTGGCATATTCTCTATGATATTTATGTTTTGCTGCTCTTGTACTTGTTTTTCTGCCATGACAAACCTGTGGGACTAATAAATCATAATCTTATTATCTGATGTCTGGTCACCCTACTGAAGTCAGATTCGTTTTGATATCAAAATGGCAATCTGTTGTTTGAGTTTAAAGGGATTGCCATCATTTACTCAGTTTCTTTCTTGCTAATGCTGGTAACCAGACAGTTGACAGTAACCATCGACTTCCATATTTTGCCCTATTATGGACGTCAATGGCCATGTTACTTCTCTGGTAATAAACTTCATTAACATATATAATCTTAATAATAATCTTTTGTATTCAACACAAGAAAGAAACTCATCGTGGAACATCTATGTAGAATAAATAATGACCCTTTTTAATCAATCCCTTTAACATTTGTTAACTTTGAAATTTAACTATTGCTTTATGCTTTAATCTTGAGTTGTTTTTCTGTAGTTGGAAAAGTAAAATTATGTTACCAGTGACAGTGCTGAAGTGTTGTCAGGTGTCAGCTTTAATAAACAGTTTTCTTACAACAGCTTTGAATTTGAGTGATTCTTTTTTTTATCTTTGTTTTAATGCATTCACATCAGTATAATGGTAAAGAGAACAGTACAATTTACAGTTAAAATAGTTATTTATTGGAATTTCCTGCCTGCATAACTCTTAATTCCTGACAAAAACATTACAAGCGTCACTTTTACTTTTGGTATTTAAGTACATTTGTAAGCAAATCCTTTTGTACTTTTACTCAAGTGGTATTTTTGCTAATGGAGTAAAATTTTCTTTGTATATCTCTACTTTAAATCAAGTACAAGGCTTGTGTACTTTGGGGACTGTCCCTGTAAATACTGATTGTTAGTCACACTGGATAATATGGGCTATATTTTAATCTGATTTTCACAAACTGAATTTGAATTGTTCAAATTGAATCTGAATGTATTAAATTGAATCTGAATTCCAGTGAAATTGAAACTGCATTTTTACATCCCTAGAAATTTGCCGATCCAAAGGGCATATCATTAAGAATATGATACGAAATAATAAGATAAGAAAAAATGTATCAAAATACGTATAAAAAAATGTATCAACAAAACATTTTTTGGACAATACCCAAGTGTCATGGGACTTCACAACTGAATAAAACTTACAGAACTTGGTACTCTCAGGTGGTCTCCCATCCAAGTACTAACCAGGCCCAACACTGCAAAGCTTCCGACATCAGATGAAATGAGATGTTCTTTAGGTGGTATGGCTGTAAGAAATAATGGTTTGAAAATGTCTGACATTCCAAGGTATGGCAGCAGAGTAAATAAAAAAACAGATATAAAGTAATTAAACTGAATCAATAGTTAAAACATACAGCACCCGGTATTCCCAGGCAGTCTCCCATCCAAGTAATAACCAGGCTGAACCCTGCTAAGCTTCCAAGTTCAGACAAGATTGGGTGTTCTTTACGTGGTTGTAAGCAGTGCCAGTTTGAAAATGTCTGTCATTTCAAGGGATGGAACAGAACTTCTTACTCTGGTAATAAAATAAGAAAAGAGACGTAAAGTAGTTCAATTGAATAAATAGTTCAAGCTTGCATCACCTGTTTGAAAATGTCTGACATTTAATGGGATGGTAAGGGTTTTGTCAACTTCTTTACAGGGAAAAACATTCTCCACCAGTACAACCCCTACTCCATCCTCTGAAGACTCTCCAACTGCTCCTGAGGCAGAGATCAGGGAGCCACCCTCTGCAGAGTCAACCGGCATCTCTCACATCATAAATGGTTCAATTACATCTGATCAAGTGTCAACTGCCTTTAAAACTGCCAGGGTTCTTCCAATCCCAAAGAAACCCACAGCTGATCCTGCAGACATCAGCAACTACCGACCAGCATCTCTTCTCTGGTTCCTTTCAGATATCCTTGAGCAATCAGCATCATCTCTCTCAGAACGTCCTCCTGGATCCCAACCAGGCTGGCTTCAGAGCAGGTCATTTTAATAAGATGGCCGTTCTGGCTGTTTCTGAGAAGCAACAAGCTGCCAGAGCAGCAAAACTCTCATCTGTTCTTATTCTCCATGATCTCTGCAGCATTTGATAAAGTTAACCACCTGTGTCTGTCCTCAGGAGGCTTGGAATTTCTTACAATGAAATGCTTTATGATTCCTTTTGATTACCTGCTTTTAATACCTTATGATTTTGATTAATCCTGACTTGTCCTTATGTTCAACGTTCACTTCAGCAAAATATACACTTTGTAAAATAATTTCAAAATGTTTTGTGCCTCTTGGGTCGGGAGAAGAGAAAACGGCGCAAGAAGAGAACATTTGGTTCCCTTGTCTTATCATAACAGATAATGGAATGCAAGAGACATCGAACTTCCTGTGTAACGGCTTTTGGGTGCATCCATCTTTGAAATAAAACTTTTCTGTAATGCTGATTCTTGTCTCACAGATTGATTAAGAATTCACAAAATGGAATTGCCTGGCACCTTCTAGCAGGTTTACTTCTGAGTGCCATCCAGCCTCTACAATTAATACAGAATGCAGCAGCACGACTGATCTTCAACCTTCCCAAGTTCTCCCACACCGCCCCTCTGCTACGTTCCCTCCACCGGCTCCCAGTAGCTGCACGCATCAGGTTCAAAATACTGATGCTGGCCTACAAAGCCAAACATGGAGTAGCACCATCCTACCTCACAGCCCTTATTACACCTCACACTGCACCTCGTATACTCCGAGCCTCCAGTACTGCTCGCCTGGTCCCCCATCTCTGAAGGTAAAAGGAAAACATTCATCTAGACTCTTCTCCGTCTTGGCCCCTCGGTGGTGGAATGAACTTCCCCTCGAGGTCAGAACAGCTCAGTCACTGAGCACCTTCACATGGCAGCTCAACACCTTCCTCTTTAGAGAATAATTTACTTACTTGTGGTCTGACTTATGCCAGAAAACTACAACAGAGTGAATAAAATGATTGTATTCTTAGTGAGGGTCCTAATGAACCAGAACATAAGTTGACAGTGACAGTGGTGGTCAGTGCTGGCAGTGGCCCAGCCCATAATTGGAGGGTTGTCGGTTCAAATAGCGAATCGCCAAGGTGCCTCTGACCAGAGTACCGTCCCCAAACAGTGCTCCCCGGGCACCTGTCATGGCTGAGGTTGATGGGTTAAAAGCAGATGACACATTTTGATGCAGTATTCCCTGTGGCATAGACAGTATAGGCAAATGCTAACTGCGCCATACATCTAGGTGGCGCCACAAACAGAGGAAGAAAAAAACATTCCACTATTCGGAAAAGTACTTGGTATTAATGTAGTAGTAGTAATAATATTAAGTGAAAGTGAAGTGATTGTCACATGTGATACACAGCAGCACAGCACACGGTGCACACAGTGAAATTTGTCCTCTGCATTTAACCATCACCCCGAGTGAGCAGTGGGCACCATGACAGGTGCCCGGGGAGCAGTGTGTGGGGACGGTGCTTTGCACAGTGGCACCTTGGCGGATCGGGATTTGAACCGGCAACCTTCTGGTTATGGGGCCGCTTCCTTAACCCCTAGGCCACCACTGCCTAGTGGTGATATGTAACTTTCCTCTCCGGCCACTGCAGCCTCCACCGAGGCTCCATTTCCTGAGGACACCGAAGAAGGCTCAACAACCCCAGAACGTCTGCAGATGCACAGTCCGTCACCACATACTGAATAACGGCATGGTACTCTGACTGCACGTCACCCAGTATAGATGCAGGGTGAAGAACATCATCGGAGATGAAGCACACACACTCTTCACACTGCTGCCGTCTGGCACACGCACATCCCGTTCAGGAACCGTTTCTTTATTCCCAGCCCACACTCACACTCCGAATTAACATCAGGACTCACCTGGACTTGCACACACAACCACTCTGTCCTAGTAGATGCAGTCGTGCACTTTAGTCAAATGTCCTGCCTCATTTTATGTGTCTTTGGTGCGACTGTTTAATAACGTTTAAGTGCAATACTTGTTCTCAGTATCACTCAATGATCATATTACCTGCACTTTAACCCACTGTGGGGCCTGTGGGAGGAGCCTGGGTGTGGGCCCCTGGTCCTGGTCTATGGTATGCACACAGAAACAGTGGGGGGACATCCTTTTGCCGTGCCGCTGCGCTTGCCCCCCCATTCACTGATAAATGTTTAACCCAGCCCTGAAAGGAGCAGTAGGGATGAGAGCCCAAATCTGCGGGGTGGCCAATGAGAGGGAGACTAGGCACAATGGGGCCAGGGGTCGTCCTTAAATAAGCCTTCCCAGATGAAGGCATCTCAGCTCTGCGGGTGGAAGAGGCAATTGTATAGGTTGCATCTGTCCAATAACCCTTTCTTCTTCTCACTCTCATATCGTGATATATAATATATGATTTAATTTTCGTTTACATTTCTGGCATTTATCAGACGGCCTTATCCAGAGTGACTTACAATCAGTAGTAGAGGGACAGTTCCCCCCCCTGGAGACACTCAGGGTTAAGTGTCTTGCTCAGGAACACAATGATAGTAAGTGGGGTTTGAACTTCTGGATCATAGGTGAGTGTCTTACCCACTAGGCTATCACCCGTATGGCTGGTTTTATTTAACTGATTTAATGACCTGTCTGTGAGTGAGACACATATAAAATATACACTATTGTGCTCTTCAGGGTTGTTCTGGATGTTTATATATACACATACACACATATGGATAAAAGTGTCTGCTAAGTGCAGTAAAGTAAAGTAAATTAAAAGAGCGGAATCGTGTATATTTTATATGTTGTACAATTTTGGCTGTACAAAATGGCGGTAAAGATTTTCCTCCATATCAGAGATTCATCCATATATATCATGTGCCATGAGGAAACTTAAAAATAACTCCCTTGGGCCTTTTTATTATTGATTCCTTCAACAGCGCCACACTTTTCTTTCATCATGGGAGAACTTCTCTTAACAGTTTTTCAATATTTTCCCATCAGATCCTCTGTCTCATCAAACATCTCTGCCTTTATTGTTTATCCATGAAGGAAACAGCAATAAAGACTGTATTCTGCACTAATGCAGACAGAATGCGCAAATAAAAAAAATGTTCATTGAGTGTTCAGCGAGTAGTGAATTGCAAGAAATGTTAATGATTTAAATACCAACAATGATCGTAACCAGGCATTGTGTGGAGGACTCAGGTGCAGAAATTTTATTTAAACTTGGACATACACATAAGGTTCTACTAGGGGCAAATGGAAGTGGAAACGGGAAAAGGAAAGGTTAAACACACACACCGTCACTCCAACTCCTTACAAGACAAGGTCTCCTCGGGCTCTGCCTGACGACCCTGCCAGCCCACTGACCACAACCTGACAGATATGCACCTCACCAAGGGTGATGGGTTAAAAGCAGAGGGCACATTTTGTTGTGTGCACCATGTGCTGTGCTGCAGTGTTTCACATTCACACTCACTCTGGTGCAGGAACTCTTTTAAAGAATGCATTTTAATACCCCAGATTCTCATCTGCCCCTGGACTGAGCAAAAAAAAAAAAAAAACTTTCAGTGTGGCTGGATGGTTGCCAGGCAACTGTGTGAGTGAGCGAAGCAGCGGTGGCTGAGGTTAAAGAGCCTCTTGGGATCCAAAGGCTCCCTCCAGAACCAAAGCACCTTTCCCTACTTATTGTACATTTATGCACAGGCTCCCTTCTGAACCAAGTCACCGTTCCAGTATCAAAACTAAACTTTCTGACAGTTATAACAGAGGATTATTCTCTCATGTCTCACGTCTGGATGCGTACATTTCTTCTTCAGTTAATATTGTATACATTACATGATAGCACATCTGGGCAAATGTCTGCTTCTGATTGGCTGTTTATGGTACCTCCACCTTTTATAGAAAGTGTTATTCACTCATACTTTAATATATAACACCATTTAAATTTTTGTGGTGGTATTTGTTTGTGTCTTTAATGTTGTGGTATAATAATTATTTTAAAATAATATAAATGCCTTGGGTGGTAGTAGCCTAGTGGGTAACACACTAACCTATGAACCAGAAGACCCAGGTTCAAATCCCACTTACTAGCATTGTGTCCCTGAGCAAGACACTTAACCCTGAGTGTCTCCAGGGGGGGACTGTCCCCTGTAACTACTGATTGTAAGTCGCTCTGGATAAGGACATCTGGTAAATGCTGTAAATGTAAATACGTTTTTAGAATTACATCAGTATCATGACATGATGATTTAGGGCATACTGGCCAATGTCAGAACCCAATAAATTCTAATTACAAACGTTCATCATTTTGATTTCAAGAAATTGTTAAATGTCTTAACGTCTGATTAGAAAAAATATATAAAATAATTATTTACCTTTATTATTTTATAAATGTATAATACAAATATTTTAAATATGTAAACACATATAAAACATAAACCACTTCATTGTTAATTCATAGATAACATAAAAGTATAATTAATTAAACTTAATTATAAAATAAATTTTATGCTTGATTACTTGGAAATATGATTGATTTTTAAGGCTTTTAAGAATTAAAGTCTGGTTAAAAGCAGCAGTTATTTTTGGACACCATCAGTGTCCACCATCAGTTCAGTGTATGCTTTTATTCCAATTTCTACATCTAGTGTGATCTGCATATTTATTTACAGTACAGGCCTAATGTCTGGACACCTTCTCATTCGATGTGTTTTCTTTATCTTCATGACCATTTACGTTGGTAGATTCTCACTGAAGGCATCAAAACTATGAATGAACACATGTGGAGGTGTATTTTTAAATTCCTTATATAATATTGTTTGATGTCTGGTGACAAGAAGAAATAAAAAAAGTCTACACTTATGAGCTAGACCAGGGGTTTCCCAACTTTTTTTCCTTGAAGTTCTCCCTGCCTGTCTGGTGCCCCGGGCCGGTTCATTGTTTCTCCCATTTACATTTTTACATTTACAGTATTTATCTGTACACGACAGTGTAACTTGCTACTTCCATTGTTTCCCTCCTCGGTGCCGGCGCCTGCACGTCTGCACCCATGTGCCACGGAACGGCTACAACATTAAGACCCCGTGGGGCTCTGCACCTCAGCTCAAACGGGCTCGATCCTCCTGCCCCACGCCCACGGTCGCGGCCTCCTCTCACCCCATGTCCACCCCGTGTCCTGCACCCTCCAACTATAGACCGGAAGTTCATGTTTGCTGACCGACCCCACCCAACCCCGACCAAAATGATAGAAATAGAGTATGAAGATTTTTTTAGGGTTGACAAGGTTTTCATTTATAGATAATTTACATTTAATGGATCCTATTGGATGCGTAATTGGGATTTTATCCATTTAATGTTACAATGTAATTTCCATAACCTCAGCATAGATAATGAGAAACACTGAGCTAGTCCACGTAATATCAAAAGAAGCAATTCTGTTCTTCTGAAGTGAAGGCTCACAGGTTACTTACATTTATAGCATTTATCAGGCTCACTGGAGTCCCCACTGGAGACAGTCCCCACTGGAGAAATTTAGGGTTAAGTGTTTTGCTCAGGTGCACAATGGTAGCAGATGGGGTTTGAACCTGGGTCTTCTGGTTCGTGGACGAGTATGTTACCCACTAGGCTACTAGCACCCTCTACTTTTATCTATAAATCAACTTTGATGGTCTAGTTACAACGTACTGTCACAAAATAGGCGTGAAGGTGAGAGCAGTGTGTGTTGGAATTGACAGGATCTCCGCCCAGTACTAGGTGAAAGTGAAGTGATTGTCACATGTGATGTGACACAGCAGCACAGCACATGGTGCACACAGTGAAATTTGTCCTCTGCATTTAACCCATCACCCTGAGTGAGCAGTGGGCAGCCATGACAGGCGCCCGGGGAGCAGTTACGGGGCCGCTTCCTTTACCGCTAGGCCACCACTGCCCCTCGTTGAAGCGTTCTACAGAAATGCAGGCCCACGGCGTGATGGGGAAAAGACATGGCGGGTTGGTTTATGTGGAGTGGATACATTTTACATTGTTAAACCCTTCATTTGAGCATGAATATTTTATATAAGCTGGATCAATTACCAGTGAAATCTGTTCACTTCAGTACAATTTGCTCTGGGCTTATCAAGAAACGTGTGGCATGCAACTAAATCAGACATTTGATCAATTAAATCTTATTTGTACGCCCAGGAACTGCGGTCCACTATAATCTTGTGGACGTCCACTGAGGCTGTATATTAGAGACATCACAATTTTTCCTTGGAGGCCAATGATGGCATGTTATGGCAGTCCAGTTCAAGGAAAAATAAGTTCTTCAAAGTCCCTGGATGTTAAGTGACCCGAAGAAACAGAATAGATGTACTCTGATGAGCGACACGCCCTGAAATCGGTGCATACATTTTGCCGAGAGTTACTTTTATTTTCCGCATTGTGTGCACAGATGACACTGTTAGATTTGTGGGTCAATAAAATGAGAAGGGCCACTACACCGCTTATGAATAACATGAATGCAGGCATGAATAGCATGAACACCGACCTGAATAGCATGAATGCGGCTCACTTTATTACGTCTTTTATGGGTTGCAAATAACTTTGCATGCATTCATGCTTTGAACGTTGAACAGCCTTAGATTGCGTGCTAGATGAATGCAGGGTTGAATGATTCTTTCCAAAAAGCACCACCTTGCATATTTTTCCCTATATACTTTAAACATGATCTTTGCATGTGCCCAGATGATTGCACCCAAGATAATTTCACTCATTTAAGATATATCTTGAACTGCGGAAGACATCTTTGGGTTGTGGTGGCTGACAGGAAGCGTTAGAACAGCAACCGGAAGCAGCGAAGAGCTTATGCTTTCCACAAAAGTGAGACCATCTCTCTTGCGGTAGTGGTCCCCAGTGCGAACAGCACTTCTGGACCGTGGGACTGTGAGGAACAGTTATTGACGTGATGAGGCGTGAGGCGGTGGCATAGGGATGTGTTTATTGATTATTGGCCGTCGCTGCCGTTCCCACAGCCTCGCAGCTGGCCTGCCGGCCACCGGGAAGAATAGGGGAGCGGCAAGGTCCCTTCTCCTTCCACGGCGCGCTCGTCCCACCATACTTCCTAGCCAGCGACAGACCTCCCAGTAGGTCTGGAGCAACATGTCTCAATTGAGCAGACCCCCGCCCTTCACTCTTTCCCACCTCCCTGAATAAATGTTTGGTCTCTGTGACCGGCCCTCGCCGCCCTAAGCCCCCAACCACACCCTGCCGCCCAGCTCCGCTGACCTATGACCCAGCAGTGAAAAGTTACTGGGGCGGCGGGTGAACTCTCTCAGGCCTGCCAGTGCAGAGGGTGCTGGGAAAGGGCACCTTCCAGGCCTGTGGGGTTTTTTGGGGGGGGCGGGCACGGGGGCACCATGAATGGAGATCCCTTTGACCCTGCGCCTCTGGCCCTGTCCGGAGAGCAGCTCTGAGGCGGCTGTCACACAGAGAGCCACTGGCCATTGAGAGGGGCCCCTCGGAGGCATCTGAATTTATTTTAGGTCACTGTCACCCGTATTTCTTTTTTCTTTCTTCCTCCTACCCTTTTGACGGCCGCTGCTCGCTCACGCTCTGTTTTCTTTTCTGCTTTGCTCTCTGTCAATGCCTGCTTCCCCTCTCAGCGCTCTCCCCCATATTACCAACGCCTCTTAAGCATTCTTTAAGGCAGGTGCTCGATAGGATGGATTCTGACTGACCGGAGCAGCCCTTCTTTCACAGCTGGATACGGAATGGTAAATGTAACGGGTCGGATCAATTTCAGAGGTCTTTGCAAATTAAACGCTGAAATCACGCTTGCTTTTTTTTCTCCTGTCTTATATCAAGGGGTGTCAAGTGTTAAACTAACATGGATCAATATGAAAAAACATCCAAGGCTTTCAACTTTCTCTGTTAATTGCAATAGGTCAATCCATATATTTTCTTTCATTTTTGTAAATTAGTTATATTTGTTCAGTTATGTCTCTGTGATCAGTGAAATTGACCTCGCAGAAGACCGGGCGACCCGCAACAGCGCCACCTAGCGGCGGGCAGGGAGAGGTGGGTTTTTTTTTTCTCTCTCTGGGCGAGAACACGTGGAGGTGGAATTAAGTGGGGTCGTGGCGATTTGACGAATCTCTTCATTAACGAATTGCACTCACTAATGACTGTTCCAGACCCCCTGGTGCTGGTCAGGGAACTGAACTGGCTGAATGTGTCAATCTTGTGGATGTGGGGTTCTTATAACAACAACAACATTTATTTTCTTATTTATTTTTATTTAATTTATTCACCTCGTTTATATAACGAGACTTGTTTCAATGCAAAAAAAAAACAAACATAAAGATTTTGCAATAAATGTTCAGAAAAAAAAATTGTATATTTAAGGATTTTAAGGAATCAGGATAAATTCTTTAAAAAAACTGACTACACGTGTAGAAAATAGCGAATGTAAAATGTAAAAATCCAAAGCGTTCTTACTGTCACGTGTAAATGTAAAATAAAGCTGACAAATAAGAGTAATTTCTTCATATTTCTCTCAGTGTACATAAACATTTTAACATACGACACAAAACGCAAAGATGAAACGATGTTAAAACGTGCACGAATTGAAACAAGGTGCTGATGTAAAGAAACCGGCCGGAGTAAAAGTAAACGGAAGTTGCAGCGGGGATCTTCCCCCCTCTCCCGTCCCCCGTCCCCCGTCTCCCCTCCGCTGCTGACGCGGACCGGGGACACCATGTTGCTCCGGCTAGTCGCGGCTTTGGTGTTTCTGGCCGGGACGCGGGGCTACTTCGCGGAGGAGAGGTCCCCGGAAGAATCCCAGATGCAGCCGCCCACGGTCGTTCTCGCCATAGTCGCCCGAAACGCGGCGCACTCGTTGCCATATTACCTCGGAGCCCTGGAGAGGCTCAGCTACCCCAAAGAGCGCATCTCGGTTTGGTACGTGCCTTTTCTCGCACTTAAAAGTAAAAAAAAAAAGAAAAAAAAAGCTGCTTTTCAAAGCGACACTTTCGGATCTTCCTCCTCCTCCTCTTCTCTACTCTCTAAAACCTTCACCATCCCCCATCTGAAGTGCTCTTCACTGAGAACTTCGGCGGAAGGGCGGTTATTACCCGCTAATAACGCCGTTACAATGTAGCGCGGTGGTAACTACAGCATTTACAGCATTTACCAGCATTACCTCGTCCAGAGCGACTTACAGTCAATAGTTACAGGGACAGTCCCCCCCTGGAGACACTCGGGGTTAAGTGTCTTGCTCGGGGACACCATGGTAGTAAGTGGGGTTCGAACCTGGGTCTTCTGGTTCACAGGCGAGTGTGTTACTACCACCTTTAGTAATACCGTGGTACCCTCCCTGGCCACAAGGTTGTTTCGGATGAATTTCACCGGCAGTTTGAATTGTACACGTTCGACATGGCCCCGGCTGCCCCAGCGTGTCAACCCTCCGTGTCTCCACCAGGGCGGCGACAGACCACAACGTCGACAACACCACGGCCGTCCTGAAGGAGTGGCTCACGGCCATGCAGACCTTCTACCACCATGTTGAGTGGAGACCTATGGAGAAGCCCACGTGAGATGACTTTCTTTTCTTCATGACACGCGCGGGGAATGCAAGTCAGTTTATTAAATATGTAAGATACAGCAAGTGTCTGCTGTAAAAGTAAATATAGCCATCACCCGAAAGACATCATATACATAGTAATATATACATATATGCAGAAAATGAGGAGATTAACACATCTGCGCAGCTTCAGGGCTCTTGACATTTCCCTACTCGTTTTTCCACCGCGCTGGACAGGATCCAACTTGTTTCGGCTAATTCCCATGGGATAGATGTGGTTCCTGTCAGTGCGTAGCAGTTTTATGTGTGCTTGTGTGTGTGCGTTTGTCATTGCACAGATCCTATCCTGGGGAGCTGGGGCCTAAACATTGGAGCAATGGGCGGTACGAGTATGTGATGAAGCTAAAACAGGCTGCGCTGAACTTTGCCAAGAGGCGCTGGGCTGATTACATCCTGGTAATTCGCAGATTCTCCCGATTATTACGTTTTACGGCATTTATCAGACGCCCTTATCCAGAGCCAGTTAGGCATGTATTCATTATCACAGATACGGAACTAAATGGATCATAATGTGTATCAGTTATATAGTAATATTATACAGGGTGGGCCATTTATATGGAAAAAATGGAATGGTTGGTGATATTAACGTCCTGTTTGTGGCACATTAGTATATGTGAGGGGGGCAAACTTTTCAAGATGGGTGGTGACCATAGTGGCCATTTTGAAGTCGGCCATCTTGGATCCAACTTTTGTTTTTTCAATAGGAAGAGGGTCATGTGACACATTAAATTTATTGGTAATTTCACAAGAAAAACAATGGTGTGCTTGGTTTTAACGTAACTTTATTCTTTCATGAGTTATTTACAAGTTTCTGACCACTTATAAAATGTGTTCAATGTCACCAACCGTTCCCATTTTATTAAGGTGTATCCATAGAAATGGCCCACCCTGTATATAATGTTCAGCACTCACTTGTCCCAGTTTTCTAAAAGCAGTGACATCGATGGCATTACACGCTCATGGAACTCTTCATTGTCTCCAGTATGCAGACACGGACAACATCCTGAGCAACCCCGAGACGCTCAACCTCCTCATGGCTGAGAACAGGTCCGTCATTGCCCCGATGCTAGACTCCCCCGGCGCCTACTCCAACTACTGGTGCGGGATTACGCCACAGGTGATCCCTCCCCGGCACACACGTAGACGCCGATTACCCTTCAGGGGCATGTGGTGTATAACAGCGATGTCGTGCTCCTTTGTCCTTTTGCCCTTGTGCATCTGGCCGCTGTTATTGCTCCGTAGCAATGTGCCAGGAGCCAGGTGCTGGCAGACGAAGTCAGATGTAGGGTGTTTGCGGCACGTGTGGATATTCTGACCAGCTTGACCTTTGTTGCTGCTAGGGATACTACCGACGCACGGCCGAGTATTTCCCCACCAGACACCGATACAGGCTGGGCTGCTTCCCAGTGCCCATGGTTCACTCCACCATGCTGCTGGACCTGCGGAAGGAGGGGACCAAGAAGCTGGCCTTCCACCCCCCGCACGTGGACTACTCCTGGCCCTTCGACGACATTATCGTCTTCGCCTTCTCCTGCCGGGCTTCTGGTAGGGCACCCCCTGTTCTGCAGCTTACCTTTTAGGCGCCAAGTCTTGCTGATTTTACAAACAAAAGTGTCCAATATTGGGCATCCAAACAGAGGTCCAGATGTATATATGTAACAAGGTGCGCTACGGCTATGTGAACGTTCCGGCAAAACCCCAGCAAACAGTTGAAGACGACCGCATCAACTTCATCCATCTCTACCTGGAGTCCTTGGGTGAGTGCAAAATTACTTTTGATTTTGTGCTCTATGAGCATTTGCACTGTTCGTGAAGGCACTGTCTAAAAGTGTAAAACACACAAATAATCATTTTAAAAAGAGAAAGTGGCAATAATTTAATATGTTTATATCAAGATGCACTGGACGAACTGGGGGTCTCATGAATGATGTAACCAGTGAAAAGGGCAGTAGTAGCTAGGGCTGCAACAACGAATCGATCGAATCGATAAAAATCGATTACTAAAAGAGTTGGCAACGAATTTCCTAATCGATTCGTTATGTCGCGCGACGCGGAGACGTTTGATTATTTAAAAAAAATTTATAATTTGAGCGCGGAGCGGAGTGAACACACTCGGTCTCTCTCGCGCACAGTTTGGCGCCTCATAGACAGCGCGGAACAAAAAACAAAAAAAAACTGAGGTAGAGGAAAGATACATGGCGGAGCCAGAGAAATCTGCGTGAAAATATGCAAAAGCGACACAGCACGGCACGGGAGCACCACGGCAATGATCCAGCACCTGAAACGCGTGTTTGATGAGGAGGAAGGGAGTTCAGCAGCAGGGTAAGTTGCTACAGAATCCTACTTTTGTTCCGTTTTGAAGTGAGGAACGTAATGTCCCTGGTGCTGGTGTTTAACTCGCCGCGGAGGAGAACTAGACGGGGACGTACAGCGCCACCTACTGGTGTGGAGGGGGGATGAAACAGCGTTCGGACTGTTCTCTGCGTCTCCGCGTGGACGACTCGCCTATTGTGTCCCTGAGCAAGACACTTAACCCTAAGTTGCGACAGGGGGACTGTCCCTGTAACTACTGATTGTCGCTCTGGATAAGGGCGTCTGGTAAATGCTGTAAATGTAAATGTTTACCCGTCATCCAGCTTGACAAGCATGACAAGTTAGCGTTAGCGTGTTAATAACAGTAGTAAAGCAGGGGCGCTATAGTTACTTTGCATTAAAAGACTAAAGACATGTTTTTATTCACTAGCCGTTATTGGACCATTCATTTTCCAATCTGTTGTCATGTATAGCTACACTGCAAAAAAAGCTGTTCTTACCTAGTAATTTTGTCTCGTTTCCAGTCCAAATATCTAAAAAAAATCTTAAATCAAGATTACTAGACAAGAAAAATGGCATGAGAAAATAAAGTGATGCTTAAAACTTCTGTTTGAGATTATATCTCATTAAGATTAGTTTTGCTTGTTTTAAACAATCACTTAATTTTGAGATGTTTTATCAGAAAACAAGACATCATTTCTTATGCTATTTCACGTGTCTAGTAAATGTATCTTGATTTAAGATACTACTAACTTAGAAAAGCATTTTTTGCAGTGTGTGTGTGTGTGTGTGTGTGTGTGTGTGTGTGTGTGTGTGTCAGTGTGAGAGTTTGTGAGTGTGTGCGTCTGCGAGTGTGTGCATCTGCAGTGTAGTGTAGAGAACAAGTTCTGATATTCAAACAAATCCTGTTAAATCTTCTGATTTGTATTGTTTTTTATTTTTTTATAAATTATTTATCGTTCTGGCAGCTCAGGTGGCACTTTATTAAAAAAAAGTCTATATTTGGCAGATGTAAAGCATACATGTGTATGTTTTTTGTGTTAGTCCATTTTTATTTTATTTTATTATTATTATAACAGCTCAAGGAGCAACATGTTTGTGCACTTTCTAAAGATTTTGGTTCTGTTTTTGAATAAAGGGTTGGAAATGAATGCTTTTCTTTTTTCTTTTTTTTTTTATCCGATTCTACGATTAATAAAAAAATAATAATCGACAGATTAATCGATCATTAAAATAATCGTTAGTTGCAGCCCTAGTAGTAGCCTAGTGGGTAACACACTCGCCTATGAACCAGGAGACCCAGGTTCAAATCCCACTTACTACCATTGTGTCCCTGAGTAAGACACTTAACCCAGGGGGGGGGACTGTCCCTGTAAATACTGATTGTAAGTCGCTCTGGATAAGGGCGTCTGGTAAATGTAAATGTAAGTGCCTGTAATACTCTTTTTGGCGTCTCCCTAAACTGTGAATCCCCCCTCAGTTCATGGGCCCCCTATGCACCCCTCACGTTACGTGCACATGGAACCCAAACAGACCGACCTCATGGGCTTTGATGAGGTATGTGACCGTTGTGCACCTGGTTTGCATCTCATCTTGTGATCGTGCGAGCATCATCAACTATAGCAACTAACTGAGTGGACCAAAACAGGCATGATTCTTCATACCCAGTTTAAATCTAGACTTTGAATACAGGGTCTAGAGTACCAGTACATCTTTTCAAGGAACCTTGCGAACGGCCTCGTTGTGCTCTGCAGATCTACCTGATAAACCTGCGCAGGCGCCCGGACCGGCGGGAGCGGATGCTGTGGTCTCTGTACGAGATGGAGATCAACGCTAAAGTGGTGGATGCAGTGGATGGAGGGTAACAGCTGACCCGCTCAGTCCAAGCTGCAGTGCTTGCCCTGCGCTTGGCGTTGTTACAGGGCTGTTTATCCACTGCAGGGCGCTGAACAGCAGCGACATCAAGATTCTTGGCGTCGACCTCCTGCCCGGGTACTATGACCCGTTCTCTGGACGCACCCTGACCAAAGGAGAGGTTGGATGTTTCCTGAGCCACTACTATATTTGGAAGGAGGTAAACGGTTCCTCACGTGCATTTATGTAGCCTGCACGAATACACACTGTAAGCTCTACAAACGGGCCCAGTCTGCATCAGTGAAAGGCTGCATTGTGGGAAAATGTCAGAAAGCATGCACATTTTGTATGTAGTATTTCGACCTCTTTCGTAGTAAATTTAAATAGCCCTGTTCTCAATAAATTAAAACAAATAAAAAATATTAGAATAATGATTATTATTCAGTATTCACGAGCCATTTCTTTTAAAGGAAAATAAAACCATGCTCATTGTGATTATTGTCATTTGAATCGTAAGAATTGTCCGCGGCCGCCCGCCCCGCGCGAAGATAAAATGTCGTCCTCCGTGCCGCTTTTTTAGATGGTGGACATGCAGATGGACAAGGCGCTGATATTCGAGGACGACGTGCGTTTCCAGGGCAACTTCAAGCGACGGCTGCTGCGTCTGATGGATGAGGTGGAGAAGGTGGAGCTGGACTGGGACATCATGTGCGTGCAAGGGAGCCTCCCCCCATATGTCCGTGACCATGGCAATGGTGTCACTAGGGAGACCTGGTTGGGGGCGGGGTGGGGTTTCAGCGCTACCTCTACATTGTCGTATATATGTGAGCATGCGATGAAGATTTAAAGGGTGATGGGAGTGAAACTATGGCTTCGTAACACTCCTCAAAGAGTCATTGCGCCCTCTAGTGGTTGAGTGACACTTCCATTCAAACGTGATGTTGAATTTCATTCTGTTGAATTTCATTCTCTTTGGTGGAGTAGATGACCATAACATGCTTGAACAGAAAAGGCATTGTAATATCTGCTTGTGGATTGCTAAATATGACTTTATTTACATATACATTTGTATGCTCAGATACTTGGGCAGAAAGCAGGTGAACCCTGGAGATGAGGAGGTGGTGGAGAATGTGAGGAACCTGGTGGTGGCCGACTACTCCTACTGGACCCTCTCTTATGCCATTTCACTGCAGGGTGCACAGAAACTCATCAATGCCGAGCCCCTGTCCAAGATGCTGCCGGTGGATGAGTTTCTGCCCATCATGTATGATAAGCACCCCAAGTAAGTGTGCATGTCGCCACCCTACTGCGTATTATAACACCCCAGGCCCTTAAAGGTTCTGCAATATTAAATGAGAGGCCTTGTGTTACATTAACACTTAATGGAGGTTGTTAAGCATGACAAATAAAATTATTTTATAACTCAAAAGGGGCCAGTGTGTATACTAGTCGTGAACATAATGAACAGTGGGTTCAGAAAGTGGGTTCGATTTCATACACATTTCATTTTAACATTTAACCAAATGTTGGCCTGCCACTTTACAATTATTTCAAATTATCTGCAGATATCAAGTACTTTACTGCAGCACTGAAAACTCAACCAATGAAATTTTAGAACCAAAAACGAACTAATTTACAACAAAATAGCCATACACATTTTTACAGTAGCCACGGTGTCTATTCGTGACAGTAAGAAGTAAAGTTGCAGTGAGGTGGTCAGTGTTGCTTGCTGGAAAGACGTGTTTTAAGCAGCTCACCACAGCACGTATCCAGAGTTCTGGAACCCGTCCCTGATTGAAGCACGCCAGCCTTCAGGTCCTTTGTTTCTTAACAGCCAGCAGTCACTGACAGTGGCTCCAATTGAAACTCTTCTGGGTTTTTGTGACCAACTGGGCAAAGCAACAGAGCCTAGAGACACGTTTTAGCATCGAGGAAAAGTCATGCATACTAAATTAGTTTTGCTTGTGTGTGTATGCGTGTGTGTGTGTGTGTGTGTGTGTTGGCTTCCTGCCATCCCTATTCCCATTCCGGTCTTCTCTTCTGCTGTGTTATGTTCCGCTTCACTCATCCAGCAGCAGTGCTCCGAAGTCACAGAGGAAGAGGGGGAAAGGAAGGAAGGGCTGACTCTTTCCAGTAGCTTCTGTCACTCATTGCGGGACTGCGCTCATTGTTGGTTTTTTGGGGGGGTATTTTAGTCGTGAAAGAATGAGAAAGCGCTGTCCTGGTTTAGCATCTGCACATTCTTGTATGAATAGCAGATATCTGCGTTGCTGACAGATCGCATCTGGTATTCACTTTTTGGTCTTAATAAATTGCCATGTGGTCTTAAAAAATTTTTTTCAAGATGTGTGAAATGTAGAAAGATAGACAGACTAAATAGATGGATTAAATAGATAACTGATGCTGAGAGCAATTAACAATTGATATTTATTTCATTTTTATTAGGATCTATTCATTTAAATGTTGTATTATTTAATAATCCGCTCAGATGCTGTTCTTTGAATGAAACTGTGTTTGTTTTTTTTTCATAGCGAGTCGTATAAATCTCACTTTCCCAACCGCAATCTGATGGCGTACTCCACCCGGCCCCTGCTGGTGGAACCCTGTCACTACGCCGGTGACCCCGAGTGGTTGAGCGACACCGAAACCTCGACGTTATGGGACGATGACTCGGTGCGCACAGACTGGCGGGGCTCCCACAAGACCCTCAAAGGCACAGCGCCCCCTGCTGGGCTGCACAGTGCCCACCGAGATGAGCTTTAGGAGACAGAACCGTCCTCCTCCCATGGCACCGGTTGTCTGAGAAGAAATAAGGCTAGTCAAGTAGAACTTCGGAGACTTCCTATCAGCAATCACACGACTTTTGCTGCTGGAGACAATCTATACAACTGTACAATGAATATGTACAGTAGTGGTCCATTTCTTGCATGTAACAACTCAGTACATCCTGATATTGTGAGCTGGATCTGGTCAAGAGGAATAATAATGTCTAATGATAATGGTATCAGTGAGACCTGTTTTAATACCTACATTATTTAAGTCCTATTTAGTTCAGACATCCATAGAAACTGTGGAATAATTGCAATAATAGCAATCTCTGAGGTCTGTTATTGTTACTTTATTAGAGTGAACAGTAAGAGATAAATGGTGAAAAATCCACTCAGATCATTGCAAAAAAGTATGTAAGGAAGTATGAATGAACGTTGTTCAGGGCTTTAGCCAGTTTTTATGCTAACGTTTAATGCTAGAACAATTACATGACATAACTTTTGGGTACATGTATTTATGGATGTACTTGTATTTCGAATGTATCTGATATGATCCTTTGTTATTATCGTAAAAAGTTTTTTTCTACTTTTCTCACTGTTTACAGATGAGATATTCTCTTCTTAGCATGTAAGCTGTGTGTATAATTTATTTGAAGTGCCTGTTTAATTCTCTGCTTTGAACTGAAGATGTGATTTCTATTTCTAACTGTGCCTTTTGTATTTGTAAAACTTTTTCTAGACAAAAGGGAGGTTTTTCTCATGTTCTGCATCAGTTTCGTGTTGGGCGTGTTGTGCTCTGTTTGGGCATCTCAGGATCTCTGAGGAGGCGCTTTGCAGAAACAGCGCCCTCTGCTGACCGTTAATTCTGAATTTAGGGCCTACAGGCCCTGATGGCTGTTTAGGAAGTCTAACGTTGTTCACTGAAAATGTGTAAAAAATACAACTGAACAGACTTGTATTATCTTCCTTTACGTAGATTTATTTTATTTGATGGAATTTTTTTTTATCCTGTTTTAAGATCAACCTTTATTAGTCCCACAAGTGGGAAATTGCATTTGTTATGGCAGAAAGTGGGTAGAAACAGAAGAAATAGCAGCAAAAACAGAGGTAAATAGCAGCAAAAAAATAAATATGTATATGTATATATCTACAAATATATCGGTACAAAGGGACAACAATGAGTTAAAAAGAAATGAACTGAAGTCGGATTTATGTTGGATGCAGTACATTTTGTAGTGTGATAAGTTGAAATAGAAATAGTTAATATTAAAACTATCATGAAAGCATGTTATAAGTCGCTCTGCGACTAGTACTGAAGCACCTTTTGATTTGATTACAATTTTCAGTCTTGTTCACAAACCTGCCATCAATTAAAGAGACCCGATTAAACCCTAATAAAGTGTGGCTGTCCCATAGGATTTTCCTGATATTTCCTCTCAGTTCCCTGCTACAGATTTTACTTATAGCCAAAAACTGACTCGGACCCTTTCTTACACATGTATTTTTCTTAAAGTGATTGCCATTGTAAAACACTGCAGCACAGCACACAGTGGTACAACGAAACATGTCCTCTGCTTTTGACCATCACCCTTGGTGAGCAGTGGGCAGCCATGACAGGCACCCGGGGAGCAGTGTGTGGGGACGGTGGTTTGCTCAGTGGCACCTCAGTGGTTCAGGATTCGAACCGCCAACCTTCCAACTATGGGGCATTATTCCAAGAACACAGTATTTTTGAAAAATAAATTAAATAAAAGGCATCCATTCAGAAAAGCTGCACTCATTTACATACATATTCCTCCATCAAATACATAATAAATCTACCACTCCAGATGGTCGAAATGTGGCAGCCCAGCTCATCTTCAACCAGCCAAAATACACCCATGTCACGCCTCTTCTCATCTCTCTCCTCCGGTAGCCACTCGCATCGAGTTTAAATCCTTGATGTTTCCTACAGGGCTTTAAATGGAAGTTCTCCCTCTTACACCAACACACTACTAGCTACACTCCTGCACGCCCTCTCAGATCTGCACATGAAACCAGACTGAAAATTCCCTCTTCACGGGGCCTCCGATCCCAATCCACTCTGTTCTCCTTTCTTGTCCTGGGCTGGTGGAACAACTTGTCCTGCTCCATTCGACCAGCCGAGACTACTACCACCTTTAAGAAGCAGCTGAAAACCCACTTGTTCAAAAAGTATTTCAGACGAATCTAAATCTTACACACACATACTCACACTGCACAAAATAAAAAAAAATTCCTCATCTAGCACTTAACAATCTCCGAGCATGTTCTTTTTCTGACAAGTTGGGCCTTATCGGGGCTCTTAGTTTTGTAAACTCAAACTCTATAGAAACCGAATGAGAACTGCTGGTGTCAGTCTCTTGTAAGTCTCTTTGGATAAAAGCGTCTTCTAAGTAAAGTAAAGTAAAGTAAAGTACATTGTCACGGCAGAAAGCGAACCGTAGAAGATAAGAGGGCCTAGCGGGTAACACACTCGCCTTTGAACCAGAAGACCCAGGTTCAAATCCCTCCAGGGGGGGACTGTCCCTGTAACTACTGATTGTAAGTCGCTCTGGATAAGGACGTCTGGTAAACGCCTCAAACGTAAAAAGTTAAATATACAAATAAATAGTCCTAAAAAAAGGTAGTGTGGCCAGAGGGGAGAGGGGTGTTGGCCGACAGACGTTCCCTTCATTTGTACTGTGAGACGTGTTGGTTGCTGGTTTTTTTTGGGGGGGGGGGGGGCGCCGCACCCCCTTCGCACCCCCAGCCCCTCCTCCCGCGCCCGAGCGCCACCAAGGCTCGCGCATCGCGACTGTCACCTTTAAATCGACCCAGGCGCGCCACGTGACCACGTCGCGTTTCGGTTCGTTGAACCGTCGGCTCGTTGAGCGGCAGCGCGGTTCGTGTGCTGCATGATAGTAGAAGGTTTTCACGGTCTGATCCCGGACTTCGACTCGCTCCGAGGTGAACTTGCGGTCGGGTGAGTTAAAGACTGAGACGTGTGGCGTGGCGTGGCGTGGCGGACACGCGGGAACAGCCGACTTCCGGGTGGCCGTGGGGTCCCACCACGCTCCGTGGGACGGGGCTTTCACGGTCTCAACTAAAGGATTCTGGACATTTATTAACAACTGCGCGTAACAGCGTTTAAAGCGCCGAGGGGACATTTACACCCATTCTCTACGTCATATCTAAACGTGTATCAATATGCGGTTTGTAAAACTTAGTTTTCTGGCCTAATATTCCACTTCCGGCTGCTGCCGCTAGGGGTCCTCTTTCACATCCATGAACCTCCTACTCAGAGTCAGCATCCTTCTCCCAACATAGCAGACACCCTTATACAGGGACAGTCCCCCTGAAGACACTCAGTTGTGGCTGTAATGGCCTAGCGGTTAAGGAAGCGGCCCCGTAATCAGAAGGTTGGCGGTTCGAATCCGCCAGGGTGCCACTGAGCAAGGTACCGTCCCCACACACTGCTCCCCGGGCGCCTGTCATGGCCGCCCACTGCTTACTGTGGGTGATGGGTTAAAAGCGGAGGACTGCACCGTGTACTGTGCTTTTTTACTCACGATTAAGAGATTTGCTCAGGGTTTGAACCTGTGACTTTGTGCTCTTCTGGTTCATAGGCGAGTGTGGGTTACTGCCAACCATACACACTCTGTGTCTCTCCTCTGTACACGTCCAACCAACGCAATCTTGCGTGTCCCCATAATGTAAACGTTCCCTGTCAATCTTGCAATCGGTCACACGTCCCCTCTGCCACCCTTCTCCGTAGTTATATGCCATGATAAATGTAAGTGGGGTACAACATGGGGTTAAAGTTTTCGCTGTGCTGAAATGGGATTAAATATTGTCCTGGAAAAATATTGACTCAGTGTGGCGGAGGTTGTCTCGCGGCAGCTGGTCGCTCTTCCACGGACTGCTGCTGTAGATGCTTCAGTAAGTCACTGGATTGCTTCTGTCAGAAAATCTGCACCTTGCACCCTGTGCTATAAATGATCCGGTAATGGAAGAAACAAAATGTCTGCATCACGCTCACACGGGTATGGTGAGAATTGCCACATCAGAGGACATGACCATATGTCCTGTGCCGGTGCAGGACGCCCCCATGTGTGCTCAGAAATGGCATAAAGTCTCACGCTAAACTTTTATTAATTGTTACTGCTGCATTTACATTTCTAAAGTAAAGTGGAGTGATTGTCATTGTGATACACTGCAACACAGCACACGGTGACACAACGAAATGTCCTCCGCACATTTTGGCCGCTTCCTTAACCGCTAGGCCACCACTGCCGCGTGACGGGATGCCACCATTGCATTAAGTGAAATTTTCTTGCATCTGGACTATGTTCTATGTGATGCACTGGACATCCCCAGAACTAGTGGTCAGAACTATGAACAGATGTGACATGTATGTAGTACATGTTGTGCCTTACTGCTGGGCAGTTCAATATATAGTTTTAGATTTAGATTAGATTCAACTTTATTGTCATTACACATGTACAAGTACAGGGCAACGAAATGTAGTTTAGGTCTAACCAGAAGTGCAATAAGCAGCAAGTGCAGGATACAGTTCAAATAATTTATATATATACATAAAGTGATATGTGCTATACATGAAGTGATATGTGCAGGAGTAGTACAGTGCAGTGATTATCAGGAGTGTATGGGGGGGCAGAGGAGTTCAGCAAGGAAACAGCTCTGGGGAAAAAAGCTGTTCCTAAGTCTGCTGGTTCTTGTCCGTGGTAGCCTGAAGCGTCTGCCTGAAGGCAGGAGAGAGAACAGTTCGTGGGCCGGGTGGGCCGGGTCCTTAAGAATACAGTCCGTGGGCCGGGTCCTTAAGAATACTGTGAGCTCGACGCAGACAGTGCTTCCTCTGGATTTCCTCAATGGATGGAAGTGGAGTCCCTGTGATGCTCTCTATTGTAGAGCGGTAGAAGTTCAACAGGATGGTAGTGGGTAGCTGGTTATTTTTTTAATGTTCTCAAGAAGAAGAGGCGCTGGTGAGCCTTCTTGACCAGGCTGGAGGTGTTAATGCTCCAGGACAGGTCCTCCTAGATGTAGGTCCCCAGGAACTTGAAGGATGTAACAGGCTCCACAGTCATCCCATTGATGTGGATGGGATCATGCGAGCCTCTTCTCTCCCCCCTGAAGTCCACAATGAGCTCCTTGGTCTTGGTGGTGTTTAGGAGAAGGTTATTTTCTGTGCACCAAGTGGCCAGATGCTGGACCTCCTCCCTGTAGGCAGTCTCATCGTTGTTGTCGATGAGACCTATCACCGTGGTGTCATCTGCAAACTTAATAATGTTTGATCCATACATAGGTCGGCAGTCATGGGTGAAGAGGGAGTAGAGGAAGGGGCTCAGCACACAGCCCTGTGGTACACCAGTGTTGAGCGTGACAGTAGTGGAGCGGATGTGGCCTGACCTTACATGCTGTGGTCTGCTGGTCAGAAAGTCCATATTCCAGTTGCAAAGTGAGGTGTTGATGTCCAGGGCTCTAAATTTAGAGATTAACTTAGAGGGGATGACAGTGTTAAATGCTGAGCATCCTAAAATGTGTTAAATGCATCCTCTGTGCTCCTATTGCTACGGTACGCAAACTGGTGTGGGTCCAGAGTTGGTGGGAGAAGGTCCCTCAGATGTGCCAGGACTAACCGCTCGAAGCACTTCATGATTATGGGTGTGAGTGCTACAGGGCGGTAGTCATTCAGGCATGTTGGGCTAGAATGTTTCGGCACTGGTACAATTGAGGTAGATTTGAGGCATGTAGGAACAGCTGCTTGGGCGAGGGACATGTTAAAAATGTCTGTGAATACGCCAGCGAGCTGCTCAGCACATGCTCTTAAATAGTTGTGACAAAAGCCATACAATCAGTTTGAAAACTTCCCATTGGATGCACGCGAAACAGAACACTAGTCTCACTTGTTAAAACCAACTTCCATAATAAAATTATGTGAACTCTATAGGAATTTAGACCAAACTATTGCACCAAAAATGTCAATGTATAATGGATGCCAAAACTGTGCAACACTTCAACTAAATAATGTTTATGCAAGACCAATATATGCACATAAAATGACCAAGATGGTGTGATGCAAGTGCTAGCCAGGGATCTAATACCAGGTAATTATGTTCTTTATGCTTTGTGCGTGTTTGTGCAATTAATTTCTATTTTGTTCAATTTCCAAGTCAAACTGACAAACTAGATATAAAGCTAGCACAAAGTTTAGGCTTCACTGAGAAGTGTACTGCAACTCTGCAGTTGTTAAAAGGTCACGCAGCTGTGGATAGGGGTCATGCATATCTAGGGCGCGGTCTAACAGTTAAGGAAGCAGGCCCGTAATCAGAAGGTTGCCGGTTCGAATCCCGAGCCACCAAGGTGCCAATGAGGTGCCCCTGAGTAAAGCACCGTCCCCACACACTGCTTCCTGGGCGCCTGTCATGGCCGCCCACTGCTCACTCAGGGTGATGGGTTAAATGCAGATGACATGTTTCGTTATGTACATCGTGTGCTGTGCTGCAGTGTCTCACAATGACAATCACTTCACTTTCACTTTTTCCACTTTCCTATCAAATGAACAGCTATTCCAACTGTGATATCTGCATTTAGATTTGACCTGAACATTTTCTCTACATTTACTACACTTATGGCATTTGGCAGATGCCCTTATCCAGAGTGACTTACAATGTGCTTGATTCAATGTGTTTGATTCAAGACTTTTACTTTTTTCATGTTCATGCTGTAACCATTACAGCTACTGCCATTTAATGTATTATCGGATTCAATGGCAGGCATTCAGGGAGGTGAAGGCAAGTGGTCAGACATGTTTAACTGATGTTGAAAGGGCAGAGCGAGGCCACCAAAAATCCAGGTGCAGAAACAGAGGCAGAAAGGAAAAAGCTGCATGAGAAGGCAATCCTAAGAAGAGTACAAATTAAATTAAAAAAGGGAAAGAAAAAGACAGTATCGTGCCATATTTAATATGACAAAATCATCAGTGGTAGCTCAAACCCAGTAGCAGCATCCACACACACCACAGTCCTTCAGTGGGAGGAGTTAGTTGTGTTCTACCCAAATCAGTTCTCGTGAAGCTTGCTGCACAGTCTGGCTTTATAGCACCAGAGACGGGAAATCAGACAAACAGTAGACTTTTTATGTTTATAAATGCCCAGGATGGAAGGATTAAGTGCCATTTTTTTTTAGCTGAGACGTTAACCGTACCACGTGAAAACTTCTTCCTGATGTTGACTGCACTCAAAAACCAAATACGACTCGTCCAATTTGTGGAAGGACAACATTTGTGACGACACCTCGAATTCTGCATGACGACTGTGTTCATGTTCCAGATGACCAGCCAGCACAGGAAGTTACGTGGAAAGAGCGGGGCGTGGATGCAAAGGAACGACTACCGCGCACAGTACGCCAGAGCTGCGTCTGTGAATCACTCTCAGAGCTTCAAGAACAGTTTCCTGCAATTGCACAGCACATCAACATGAAACGTACACAGGCCACGGGACAAAGAGAACGGCGGCATTCGCGTCTTGCAAATGTTCACTTTGCAGTGAACTAGAGTTGTGAGGACCAGCTTGAGGTGCAGAGTGCACTGTGGAGCCGTGGTAGCATGACATTATTTACGGCAGCTGCAATGCACAAAGGGCCGTGCAAAAACGTACCTGATCTTCTCTGACACTAAGGAGAAGGAAAAGAACGCGGTCACTGCGTTCATTCAGCATCTCTGTGACAAGGAACTTCTGCCTAACCCGCCTGATGTGCAGGATGTTACTGAGGTCCTCTGGACTGGTGGAGTGCTGTTAAGTTTAACATATAATAGCCAGTACTAAGAGTTAAACTTGCATTGTATGAATATTTTAATTAAACCTGATGGACTGTTCAATATCAAATATATAAATGAACTTTGAATGTCTGGGTTATGATTATAAGTAAATTTCATTGAAATTAAAAAACTTCAGAGTACCCTTCATTAAATACTAGTACAATTAAAGTTGCAAATATTACATGAGCCATTAGTTTTGGGATGAATTAGAGCAGAGTCTGCAAGCCAGACTTTCTTCTCCTACTTCAGTTCCTGATCTCACAAAAGCTCTTCTCATAAAACCTTGTGGAAAGCCTTCACAGAAGAGTTGAAGCTGTTATAGGGGGTTACATTACATTAAAGCCTATGGATTAAGATTGAGATGTCATTACTGACAGATTGAAGTCTTGTTTTATTATATTTATGGGCTCTGCAGTATTTTTTTTAACTAGATTTAAGGATTACTTGTAATTTTTAATGTTAATTGAGGCCTTTTTTTTTTGGAAACACAAAATTAGGACTTTTTAAGGCTCGTGCTGCAAGTACTCAATATATAGAGTACTAAATAATACTAGAGTTGTCTGCACAGGTAAGGTTTGGTTTGTCCCATTGCCACACGGCAAACCAGAGACTTTTTGTGTGTATGTAGGGACCATGGCCTTCCTTGGAGCCACTATTTCCAGGGTGGTGAGGTGCCATTCCCTCTTCCCTCTGCCGTGTGGTGCCGGATCACGCCGCTACAGCAGCAGCAGCCAGTCAGACCACACCGCCGAAAAGAGCGTGCCCTACCAAAACACCCTGAAGCAGACTGAGGGCGGGGCCAGCGGCCCAACCAAGCCCTTGCCCCAGTCTGCAGATGTGGTGGTGATTGGAGGAGGCAGCCTGGGCTGCCAGACGCTTTACCACCTGGCCAAGATGGGCGTGTCCAACGCTGTTCTACTGGAGAGAGATCGGCTGACGGCAGGGACCACGTGGCACACAGCAGGTACAGAACATTAGAACCGTGCTGTAAACTTGCACTTGGTAATATTTAGGCAAAACGATGAAGACCAAAAATAAATGAAATATTATAAATATATAGACACTTTCCAGATGTTAATAAATTGGTCTTAAAAACAATTGAATTTATGCAGATGACTAATTAATGGGACAGATGGGAAAGGGTAGGGTCAGACAAGACGGAGACTGGCATCAAGGCATAGATTCATGCAGTAGGTCATGCATGGGCTTTTACTTTCATAGGATGAAACTGCATGGAAGAGTGGAGATCAGAGAATGCGTTGGCCTTATTAATCTGACTCCTTTAATTAGTGGCAATGTATTTGAACTCATCTGATGTACCTGGACATAAAGAGGCATGGCACAATAGAAGTTACAGGAGTTAATAGTTAGTATATGTAAAATATGTAAAAATGTTACTGAAAATCCAGAATTAGTGAAAAAGAAAGAGAGATTGAGAGGGAAAAGAGAACGAGCCAGGAGTCAAACTCCAGAGAGGGAGCCTGGACCTGGAGAAGCAGGGGGAGGGAAGAGAAAGCCCTGAAGCTAGGAAAGATCCCCAGCAGCTGAGGGGTAAAGAGCCATGCGAACGAGGTCTGAACACCTCCTTTATACAGGACGTGGCTGCCAAAGAGTTTGCCACAAATCAATCAGATTGCCCTTTGAAGTTTCTGCCGTGTTTAAACCGAACCCCTGATACAGAAATACAGTGGTCATCCACCTGTCATGGCACCTCAGGCCATTTGTTGGCCTTTTTGCACTTTTGAGGAGAAGGCCACAGCTTGGAGATAAAGTGGGGGTCTTTATTAACACATAATGTTAATTATGTGGACCTGGAATCTCCCCTCTTTCAAGGGGTATGCGGTTTAGGGTTAACTAAATACGTGGTTGTAAAGGCTTGTTTATATTTAGTGTCATATAAGGAAACCCCACGAGTTGGAGCTGAAAGCTATTATTTGACAGCATTAAAATTTTAGGTTTCTTAATTAAATACAGACTACAATACATGATTTATGGCTATTATTTATATTTTATTGACATGAATCAATTTATGATTAGGTTTGGTGTTTTCTGTTCATCGTGTACTTCAGTACTTACAGATAAAATAAGAAATATTTGATCTAGAAAATAAAGATTAGAGAACTACGTGCCACACTTCAATCACACCATTAACTAATCTAGCTAAATGTCATCTGCCATTTAGCCTGTAGGATTTCGAGAAACTGCAAGCTTTTTTACACCAGAAACTGTTTGCAGGTCTGTTGTGGCAGCTGAGGCCCAGTGATACTGAGGTGGAGCTGCTGGCCCACACCCGGAACGTGATCAGCTCCGAGCTGGAGATGGAGACCGGCCTGAACACTGGCTGGATCCAGAACGGTGGACTCTTCATCGCCTCCAACAAGCAACGGCTGGACGAGTACAAGCGGCTCATGTCGGTATGAAAATTGCTGAAGGCCTCCTTTGTTTTGCCATTTTTCCCGGTGTAGGTTTTGACAAAACTGGAATGGACCTTCCTCTTTAGAGAATATTTAGATGAACTTCTTTTTATCTTACTTTTGTATAGAAATTGTATTCTTGTCCTAATGAACCAGAACTGATCACTTTATCGATGGTAACATGGAAGCACGTTGTAAGTCTCTCTGGATAACGGCGTCTGCCAAATGCCTTAAATGTAAATGGAATGAGCAAGACTTCATTAATGTCTGATATGTCATAAGTTAGTGTATTTTTGTATGCTGTGTTTTTGTTTCTCAAATATGTCGAAAAAGGTGGTGGTCTTACTTTCACTAGATGAAATATAGTCAATTGTATGTAGTGTAAAATGTAGTCAAGTACAATATTTTTTAATTGATTCTTTAATTTATCTGGGAACAAGGGAGTCCTATTCAGCACAAAACTTTTATATTAAACCAGCAGTCAGATTAACTTGCAAGCAAATATCTTTTAATATTAAAGGTTATATTAGAGCAGGAGAGGAGAAAAAGAGAGAGACTACAAATATCTCTCTAGGTACACAGTAGCTCAGCTCTTACCATTTTGTGAGGAGGAGGCATGAACCATGCTGAAGTTCCCAGGCTTTTCTAACAGAGACACCATGGTACTTTTGGTTATCAGCATGACGCTGGTGTTATTGTGATCTTGATATTTCTGCATGGCTGGACATTTAGCTTCTGTGATGATGCAGATTTACATTTACATTTACAGCATTTATCAGACGCCCTTATCCAGAGCGACTTACAATCAGTAGTTACAGGGACAGTCCCCCCCCCTGGAGCAACTTAGGGTTAAGTGTCTTGCTCAGGGACACGATGGTAGTAAGTGGGATTCGAACCCGGGTCTTCTGGTTCATAGGCGAGTGTGTTGCCCACTAGGCTACTACCACCCACCATCCATCTCTGTCGCTGTCATGTTGGTGCTTTTCCTAAACAACAATAAAAAAATGAAGTATTATAAAATAAGATGCTAGTCATTATTAAGGCACATGTGATTTCCTGCTCCTCCAGCTGGGAAAAGTGTACGGCATTGAGTCCTTTGTGCTGTCGCCCGCGGAGACCAAGGACCTCTACCCGCTAATGAACGTAGATGACCTCTATGGGACACTTTACGTTCCCAAAGACGGCACTATGGATCCTGCTGGCACATGTACCACCCTGTCTAGGGCAGCGAGTGCCAGGGGCGCCACGGTAACATTTAACATCAACTGTAACGTTTTTACAGTCATTGCATGTCTGTCAGTGTGTGTTCTCTGTTCATGATCCTGTTGTAGGTGATTGAGAACTGTCCAGTAACTGGAATCCAGGTGAAGGAGGATCATCTGGGTGTGAGGAGGGTGAAGGCAGTAGACACGGACTTTGGGACGATTGAGACGCCCTGTGTGGTCAACTGTGCAGGTTTGGTACCTGCAGATTGATCTGAATAGCTAGCCCATAATTCTAGATAATATAACTGTTTAAAAAATGTGTAGTGTGCAAATGGGCCCACTTAAGGCACAGTCAGACATTTGGGGGAAAATCTTTTTCAATTAATTTTTGCTCAAGATCATTTTTTCCCCCTGTTTTCGGGGCAGTGGTGGCCTAGCAGCCACATAATCAGAAGGTTGCCGGTTCGTATGCC
Organism: Denticeps clupeoides; assembly: GCF_900700375.1. NCBI lineage: Eukaryota > Metazoa > Chordata > Actinopteri > Clupeiformes > Denticipitidae > Denticeps > Denticeps clupeoides. The sequence goes on from NC_041709.1 coordinate 1,283,368, forward strand.
GATCCACCAAGGTGCCACTGAGTAAAGTTCCGTCCCCACACACTGCTCCCCGGGCGCCCACTGCTCACCAAGGGTGATGGTTAAAAGCAGAGGACACATGTCGTTGTGTCACTGTGTGCTGAGCTGTATATCGCAAAGACAATCAATTCACTTCAGAGTCAGAAATGTGAAGAATCTCGAGTGGTCTCAGCCTAGAATAACCACCAGTTCTCAATTTTTAGTTTCCCTCTAATTTCTAATTCTAACGTCTAAGAACTTCTAATTTGTAGTTTAAAGTTTATGAGACTCAAACGTTACTGGAGTCTCATATTCTTCACTCTTTATTCTTTACTGATATAGAACAGCAGGGTTTGTTATAGAGCACCTGAACGTCCTCATCTTCATGTTTGGACGTGATTCAGCAAGTCTTTTGTTTGCAGGTGTCTGGGCCACGAAGCTGGGTCAGATGGCTGGGGTTAATGTTCCGCTCATTGCTATGCATCACGCCTATGTTGTCACAGAGAGGATCGAAGGGATCCAGGTAAAGATGTCACCATATTTGATCCATATTTGAGCCTTACAAATTACAAATACATTTACACCATTTACCAGACGATCTTATCCACAGCGACTTACAATTACAGGGACAGTCCCCCCCCTGGAGCAACTCAGGGTTAAGTGTCTTGCTCAGGGACACGATGGATTTGAACCTGGGTCTTCTGGTTCATAGGCGAGTGTGTTACCCACTAGGCTACCACCACCCTTTAGACCAAACAGATGTCTGTTTTCAGTACCCCTACAATATGTCAGAAGTTCTGGTCATGATGACCAATCGCTGCAAATACCCTGCCATTAATGAGGCTGGTTTAACATGGCCAATAAAAGCCTTTATTCTTGAGATAATGTCATATAGAAAGACTTGCAGCTGACCCATTATTCGAACAGCAGAGGGTGCTGTGATACAGAAGACCGTAAAGCACGGGTCCATGAATACACTAATGATCCGATCTGATCTCTATTATCTATTATCTCTTCTTTCTCCCCTTTTCTCTTTGACACCGTAATTCTCCCTCAGATCAGTCTTTCCTGCTGTGTTTTTGTTCCCCGTGTACATCCCTCTCTACATCTTTGTCTGTCTTCCCCTATGTCCTGAAGGTGTTATAGAGGAGCCTCTTTCTGTCCTCCGTATTCCTTACGCAACGCTGACATCTTCACACTGCACTGCAAAAACACAACGGAAACGATGAAAACCGCTTTGCCACAGATGAGGGCCTCTGTGTGGGTTATGCAATCTGTCAGCTGTAATGGCCCGGCCTGCATGTGTGTGACACAAAGTGATGTGAGTCTCTGTGTGTTGGGTTTTACTGTATACTCACCCCCACCCCGCGTCATGCGCTAATTTGTGCGCTTGGCCAGAATTATACACTGATGATGTCAGGCGCGCTGTAATGAGACCGATGACCAGCATGTGCTCACTGATCTGGATGCGGGACTGAGGCGTTCTGGACCGGCAGGGATCCGCAGTTGAGGTTACACACACTACATACATCCGATGAAGTAAACCCTGGCTAATTTAAATGTCACCGCTGAAGAGATCTATGCATCACTTTTCATCATTTTCAGTTATTATCCTAGTGACCCTGAACTGGAAATAATCCGGCAAAAACAAATGTATGGATTATTTGAAAAGCTGCTGGTGGCTTGTTGTGTTTCTGTACTTTTCTGTAGTTTTCACAGTTTCCGTGTAATACGTGTTAGTTTGCTAATATGTCGTCATATACACTTTTAGTATTTCCTCATTCGGAACACTTTACACCTCCACCTGTCAGTACGTCACATGATGAATTGGAGTACGAGGTCCCGTTTACATTCTTCCTCCACATCACTCTGTTCTCTTTGCTTGTAATACATCTTGCTCACTGAGCTGTCTGCAAACTCGGGGTATCCACTACAAATCCAAATGTGCAGATAGGTTAATATACATAAATATTTACTAGTTTGGTAGTCATATATATGATATTAGTGAACATTTACCCTGCACCATATCTTATACAGCACCACCAAAATGTACACCGTAATGTTAAATGTGGATTAAACTGTACGTGAAAAGCATTGGCATGTTCAGTAATGACATTTTTTACTAGTTGCTTGCTTGAAGGAAGGAGCCATAAAAACAAACGTGTGAAAAGACCTTGCCTTTTTATGCCTGTATATGTAGAGGACAGCAATATGTGATGTGAATATGTGAATAAATGATGTGATAGGCCCTAGGGAATTGAGCCTGTATTTAGTGAATGGGCGTTAGAAGAAGTGAAAGCCTGGTAGGAGGTTTACTGAGTCTCGTCACAGAAAAAAAAAAAAAAAAAATCACCCATCTTCTTTCGCTCCTCCAGAACATGCCCAATGTCAGGGACCACGATGCATCTGTCTACCTGCGTCTCCAAGGTGACGCGCTGTCTGTGGGCGGCTATGAGCAGAACCCCGTCTTCTGGGAGGAGGTGAGTGTGTTTCGCTGTGCTGCATGGAGCATTGTGCGAAATGTGCTCTTTGTGACGAGTGTGTGGGAGTGTGTTGGCTTCGGCACGGTGTGTGATTTGTTCACCCGTTGTTAGTGGATTACCATACACCAATTTTGTTACGTTCGCCCTTCAGGCCTGTGCTTTGATGTTGTACCTCAGCTGTACACACAACATTAGAACCACAGCTCTGGACTCCATAAGGCCTCTGCTGTGTCGGATTATGGGACACTTCCTGTAGTGCAGCAGGGTGCATTATCCTCCAGATCATGAGGCCACCGCAACAAAGCAACTTCCACATGCAGGACCCAAGGTTTCTCAGCAGACTGAGCTGAGTTTGGAATCTTTCTTAACTTGGCCATGCACTCTGCCCAATGCCTGTTACATCCACCCCCTTTTCAGGCACCTCACTTTAATGTTGTGGGTGATATGCACACCAAATGCTAAAGAGTTCAATACTAAAGGCGCTGAAGTCTTCTGTAATGCACAGAGATAATGTGTGTGTGTGTGTGTGTGTGTGTGTGTGTGTGTGTGTGTGTGTGTGTGTGTGTGTGTGTGTAGCCAATTGCTGCACACATAATTATACACTGTATAATCATGTTCAGGGCGTTATGTTTTTAAAAAGCTCTCCCCGCTCAGACATTCAGTGACCCCTGACCCCCTCCAGAGTCAATAACACTCACCTATTTGCAGCCTGTGTAGTGTTTTCTAATTACACTCATACTTGTGCAAACAGAAGAATAAGATCCTGCTTGTTGCAGAAAAAGAGGTTGATAAAAGGAGAGAAATTTGTCAGAAAATTGACTTTTATAAATAGCTTTCAGCTGGACTATGAGCTGGGTGTGTTTTTGTGTGTGTGTGGTTGCTGGCTATACTCTCAGCCTCTACACCTTTTTTGTATTTTTAATGTTTTCTCAAGCTGCTACCTTGGCACACACTCCCTGCTAATGACATCAGCAGTTCAGAGGCTCCATCATCATGATGATGCGCACACTGTAACACATATATATCACACACACACACACACACACACACACACACACACACACACACACACACACACACACACACACACAAACGGCCCAACCAGACCTCGATAAGACAAAACAAAAACTTATTATTATGAGGCTTGTTGCCTATATTTCTTAAAAGATAATGGCCAGTGTGTATTTGTGCTTTGTGCATAAGTGTGTTGTACTCATAGCTGTGGTGTCCCTGCGCAGGTCTCTGATAAGTTTGCTTTCAGTCTCTTTGACCTGGACTGGGATGTCTTCATGCAGCACATAGAGGGAGCCGTTAACAGAGTGCCAGCCCTGGAACGCACTGGAATAAAATCTACTGTCTGTGGACCAGGTAACACACACACAGAGAGAGTGTAGTGATTGTCACTTGTGATACACAGCAGCACAGCACACGGTGCACACAGTGAAATTTGTCCTCTGCATTTAACCCATCACCCTGAGTGAGCAGTGGGCAGCCATGACAGGCGCCCGGGGAGCAGTGTGTGGGGACGGTGCTTTGCTCAGTGGCACCTCAGTGGCACCTCAGTGGTACCTTGGCAGATCAGGATTCGAACCGGCAACCTTCTGATTACGGGGCGGCTTCCTTAACCGCTAGGCCACCACTGCCCCAGATTTAATCCACTGCTTGGATGTGTCCACTTTGTGCAATGAAATAATCAGTCTATACAGGGTGGGCCATTTATATGGATACTCCTTAATAAAATGGGAGTGGTTGGTGATATTAACTTCATGTTTGTGGCACATTAGTATATGTGAGGGGGGCAAACTGTTCAAGATGGGTGGTGACCATAGTGGCCATTTTGAAGTCGGTCATCTTGAACGTTTGTTTTTTTTTTTTTTTTGTCAGATTTTTTGGTAATTTCACAAGAAAAACAATGGTGTGCTTGGTTTTAACGGAACTTTATTCTTTCATGAGTTATTTACAAGTTTCTGACCACTTATAAAATGTGTTCAATGTCACCAACCCTTCCCATTTTATTAAGGTGTATCCATAAAAATGGCCCACCCTGTAGATTCAATGGTAGGTGAGAGAATACATTTGTCAAAAGATATGAATTTAATTAGCATTTTCATGTTATTGTTCTGTCACCTATCATTGAAATTATAGAAGGATCATTTCCTTGTTAGTGGGCAAACTTACAAAAATCAGCAGGGGGTCAAATAATTATTTCCTTTGCAGTGTGTGTGGGTTTATACAGTGTGTGTGTGCGTGTGTGTGTGTGTGTGTGTGTGTATACACACACTGTATAAACACACACACACACACACACACCATCATAACACGAGACATGAAAGCAAGCACAGTCTTTGGTTCCAGTTCTAAAAACCACGTTCAGGCAGTATCCGGATAGGTGTGTGTGTGTGTGTGTGTATGTGTGTGGTGTACGGGATGGTAGTAGCCTAGTGGGTAACACACTTGCCTATGAACCAGAAGACTACAGAGTCACAGGTTCAACTCCCACTTACTACCATTGTGTCCCTGAGCAAGACACTTAACCCTAAGTTGCTCCAGGGGGACTGTCCCTGTAACTACTGATTGTAAGTCGCTCTGGATAAGAGCGTCTGATAAATGCCATAAATGTAAATGTAATGTAAATGGTGTGTGTGTGTATGTGCTTGGGCATTAAGCCCTGAGCGCCCAAAAAATGCAATTAAAACACCATATCAACTAAAAAATAGGGGCAGGTTTGTACGCAAGGTTTTCCAACAACTTCTGATCCAGCTAATTTGAGTGTGAGAAACTGTCTCTAAAACTTGCATGAACACCTCTGACATCACCCCTGCTCACAGGTGTTTTTGTTTTTTTCCCCCAAAGACCTGCATCTGCACACTGGTTGGTCTCATTGGCTTTTTGAGGTTCAGCGTCGTCAGTGGCGGTCAGGCTCTCATCTGCAGAGCTCCTCAGGGCTCTGTAATAAGAGATGACAGCTGTGAAATGCTGCTCTCATGCTGAGTGGTGCAGGTCACTGAAGCACAGTTCCTAGATCAGTGCCCAGATACCCCACGTCACTTCTCTCTGTTTCTTCATGTCAGAGTTGGACGTTATTTGACAGTTCATCTTGTCATCAGTGGGACTGTATAATAATGAAATGGTGTGTAATTTCTGCCGTGGGGACACATTAGATCCAGCACACACCGTACAGACCGTACACTGCCAACAGTTCCAGCACACAGTGTTGTTTTTCATTGAATTGATTGATGTGAGAATCATTTCACAGCAAATATTTGATTAAAATATTCTCAAATAAAATTGCATTAATGTGCAGTATAAGCAGAAGTGAGTTTTTTTTTTTTTTTTTTTTTTTTTATTGTGTAACTCATAGCGACATTTAAGCACAGTAATTTCATTCATGATGTTTATTTCTGGTTAGTAGATCTTGTAGTTTAGTGTTTTTTTTTTTTCTTGTTTTTTCCTCTCTCCCCTCCGTGTTCTGATTGAGCTGCTGTCTGTGCTCAATGGGTAGACAGTGTGCTGCGCTGAGCTTTCCTGAGGCATCATTAAATTTAATGGTGTGTGTGTGGTCTGGTTGCCTTTGTGTAAAAAGAGTCTGTTATGCACACCGGGACACCAGCAAAACCTCACCACTCCTCGCTGAGTTTTTTCGGCCGGGTTTGTGTGTCTGCACATGCATGTGTGCGTTTTGACAATGCTTCTGTAGAGTTATTGTGGTCAGTGGTCTCAGAAGAACTCGTTTAGGCTGTTGTTTTCAGATTAAATGGATCCTGTCATGTTTGTAGGTTGGAGGATCTGCATATTAAAGCATGGAATATTGTCCAAATTTCCATACAGGTTCCACCCTTCCGTCAGATCATCCATTCTTCCATCTAACTGGCCATTTGTGTCCCAGTTCTGCAAATATATTGCTGAATATTCTTAGAAGATGCTTTCTGCTGTTATATATTAACGTTCAATGTTAGAACTATTCTGATGATACTTACAAACATCCTTGAGTCGTCATGTCCTTTTATATCTTTATTTTATAACACGATCTCATTGACTCATTTTCCGTCAACGCTTAGTACTACTCACTGTTGGGACACTGGGTGCAAAGCAGGGATTCACCCAGGGCGGGGCACCAGCCTACTGCAGCATGACGCGTATTGTAATAAAAAAAATCTTCCTTTTCACCCATCACCCAGGCCTACTTTCAGGTGCTCAGTTGGAATCTAAAGACTTGGTGGCCAGAGCACTCTCTCTCTCTCTCTCTCTCTCTGCGTGGACTGGTGTAGGGGACTAAGAGCATAAAAGAGAACCTGTCCTGCACTTAAGATAGGATGAATAAAATATGTCTGTCTTCCTCTGCACTCTCTCTTTCTCTGACTGGACTGACACTCCAGTAATTCTCCCTCATGTGGAATAATGGCAAAGGTGTGTTTCCCACCATGTACGTTTATCTCGTTTTCACTCTACTTCATTCATCATCTTCTGACTGTCCTAACATGACATTAATCCGCTTTTTATTTGTTTTGTTTTTTGTCTTTAATATGATCAATCTTTATCTTACTTTTTTTAGCAAGCGTCATGGGACATTATTTTCCTTTTTTTTTTTTTTTGTTTAATGCAGAATCCTTCACTGCGGACCATAAGCCCCTGATGGGAGAAGCTCCAGAGGTCAGAGGATTTTTCCTGGGGTGTGGCTTCAACAGTGCAGGTGGGACACACACTTATACACACGTGGGCGCACACATTTTAACATGCACTATTCCTTAGTAATCTTAAGACTGGACTACTGCAACTCCCTTCTAGCTGGTCTACCTCCATGTACCATCCGACCTCTACAACTCATAAAAAATGCAGCAGCACGACTGATCTTCAACCTTCCCAAGTTCTCCCACACCACCCCTCTGCTACGTTCCCTCCACCGGCTCCCAGTAGCTGCACGCATCAGGTTCAAAATACTGATGCTGGCCTACAAAGCCAAACATGGAGTAGCACCATCCTACCTCACAGCCCTTATTACACCCCGCACTGCACCTCGTATACTCCGAGCCTCCAGTACTGCTCGCCTGGTCCCTCCATCTCTGAAGGTACGAGGAAGACGCTCATCTAGACTCTTCTCCGTCTTGACCCCTCGGTGGTGGAATGAACTTCCAGCTCAGTCACTGAGCACCTTCACACGGCAGCTCAAGACCTTCCTCTTTAGAGAGTATTTAGATGAACTTTTAACCTTCTTACTGTCTGACTTGTGTACAGAATCTACAACAGAGTGAATAAAAAGATTGTATTCATAGTTGGGGGTCCTAGTGAACCAGAACTGATCACTTCATCCATGGTAACATGGAAGCACGTTGTAAGTCGCTCTGGATACGGGCGTCTGCCAAATGCCTTAAATGTAAATGTATACACTCTCATGCACAGAGTCCTTGTCACACGCCTCTTTAATGAGTAATTTAACCCTCGCTGTCCTTTTGCAGCATGAGTGTTTATGACAAAGTGTGTGAGTCTCAGTCTCACTTCCATCCTCCGCACACAACAAGCACATATGGTAGCATGAATCCCAGCCCAAGGCTTACCCGCTCCAGCCCCGAGCGTGGCTGTAAAATGCCTCTGCTCAGGCAGCCTGAATCATTTATGCCTCCAGCCAACGACCTTTGCCACGCGGCGACCCTGCACTTACTCGCACCAGGACACCTGAACCGTCTTCCTCATTCTTTAGAAGGAATGAGACTTGAGAAAAGGAATTAGGACTCAAAAATAAATGATAGGACAACACACAGATAGACAGCAAGGGCTGGAGATGTGCACGGTCCAGCAAAGGTCTCTGGAGAACTATTGTAGTTTTGCTGATGTATCATTGCCAGCTGGGTTGGAGTAGTAATTCTCCTCACTATACCCCACCAGGGTCACCTTCTGCCTTCCAAAATCTGCTGACTTGCCCCTGGATACCTCATCAGCTCACCTTCACACGCCGCTGGACAACCGAGAGCCTCTCTCTGCACAAATAATGACGATTTAATTTCTCCTATATATTATTATGCATTTTATGCAAAACATGTTTATTATTTCATATTCTTTATGAGGCATTCTCAAGGTTTTTAAGGTTTTAATGGCAAGACTAGATACTTTACATTTACAGCATTTATCAGCCGCCCTTATCCAGAACGAGTTAGTCAGTAGTTACAGGGACAGTCCCCCCTGGAGACACTCAGGGTTAAGTGTCTTGCTCAGGGACACAATGGTAGTAAGTGGGGTTTGAACCTGAGACTTTGTGGTCTTCTGGTTCATAAGCAGCTTTGTTACACACTAGGCTACTACCACCCCTTTTGCTTTCGTAATTGTCATTGGCTGCTGCTATAGAGGGAGTTAATCTATTTGTGTCCCAATTAAAAAACAATCAAAAGTGGCAACTCAAAGTAATATTTTACATACAATTGAGGTGAAAATCTGAGTTCTGTTGCTCTATTTTCATCTGAAGATTATTATTCAGCTGTCGCATGATATCGCCTACCCAGAATCCTCTGGATGTACTGTTGGTTTTCAGGTCACATCAGAGGATCCCCATCAACACACTTTTCTTTTTCCCTTTGGGACTTTTTTGTGTGTGTGTGTGTGTGTGTCAGAACATTCCAAAGGAGAGAATCAGTATGCAGGGAAATGAAATAACTGAAGCCTTCCCTGCTGCTACCTCCTGTTGCATCAGTGGTGCATTGTGGGAGATTTCCCCCTCAGGGTATCCGCACTGAACTTCTGCACTGCAAGGGGTCAGACAGTCCTTTCCTCTTTCCTTTTTACTTTCCTTTGTGTCAGTGCTTTTCCCACACCATTTTCCTGTTTGTTTTTTTTATCCCTCCTTTTTGTAATTCTGCCATCCCTCTGCTGGCTGTACATTAAATTCCTCTGGTTGAATTAATTTTTTTTAATGCAAGTAATGTGCCCCTTTCTTACCTTCTCTTTACCATCCAGTGAGGTGAAGGGACAGATGTTACTTTGGATGCTCATGTAATTTACATTTACATTTATGGCATTTATCAGGCGCCCTTATCCAGAGAGACTTACAATCAGTATTTACAGGGATAGTCCCCCCGTGGAGCAACTTAGGGTTAAGTGTCTTGCTCAGGGACACAATGGTAGTAAGTGGGATTTGAACCTGGGTCTTCTGGTTCATAGGCGAGTGTGTTACCCACTAGGCTACTACCACCCTGTAATGATCTTCATCTCTAGTCCTTCGAATGTGTATGAAAACTCTCACTCTCTCTGCTGCCACACGTTTTGGCCAGCAGACCAGTAAGCTGCATCCTTTGGGTGTAATGAGACCGAGTCTGTCTCAGCCTCGGTCACGTGGTCCACCCTGGGGCAACAACATGGGTGTTATTGGGACGGGGCGGGCCGTAATTACTCATCAGAGCCAGGTTTTGGAGGGTGTCTCTAATGAGCTTGCGCTGTCACCGCCACTCCTGAACTGTGGCCCCCCGAGACGGTGGCAGAAAGCTGCGAAAATCTGGCCGCTGTCAGGCCCCCGCCTCTGCAGCTCCCCCCATGACGTCCTCGGTCCGAGTTCACGGTGACTGATTCCCCCATCAGTGGACCCAGCAGCCCCTCTGAGACATCATCTCAGCTTCCAGCCCGGATGACCAGTCTCCTTCTTTTTCGTTTGTCCTCCCCTGTCCCTGTGCTGCTGAAGCGGCCTAATCAGCTCATTGCCCTTCAGTGAGCGAACGGGGTTTTTCCTTTTTTCTTTTCTGCTGGTTTGCTTGGAGCGGTGAGGGTCTTCCTGGGTCGAGGTGAAGTGGCAGTGGGCTGTGGTGGGCCATCCTGGTAATTAGTCAGTAGGACTGCAGAGACCCGTCATAATGAAGTCATCTGCTAATGAGGAAAAGGTCTTGTCCTGAGAAAAAGGGATAAGGCGAACGCCACAGGCGGGGCCATGCGTCAGTCAGAATCATTTCTCTCATCGTGTTCCCTCAGTCTTTATTCTGTTTACCCGTCCTCCAAATCAACTCTTCTTCCACTGTTACGTCCTCCTGCACTTGTGTTCCAGCAGTATTAAATATCCACTGCTCTGCGCTGTCTCTCGCGCTTGCACATGCTGTCCTCCCACTGTCCTCCCACTCACCTTCACCGGGGACATGCTGGCCAAGGCTGCTCTTGGGTGTCTTCGAATATGTCCTATATATGCACTCTATGTATTTTGTCCATTTATACCTGAATCAGGACTGATTTCATGTGAATCGCCATAAAACATTTAATACCTGAAATTGGTCTAAATAAATGAATGTTACAGCAATGCCAAGCATCTAACTACCCATGTAGAAATATGGACTTATTAAGGAATGTCAGGTATCCAGGAGCTTGGATCTCAGTGTAAGTGCAGAAGTATTGAACACTGTGGGCATTATAAAATATAAGTATGTAGGATAAGGGCTGACATAGCAATAAACGCCCTTATCCAGAGTGACTTGAAAGTGAAGTGATTGTCGTTGTGAAACAGCAAACGGTGCACACAACGAAAATGTGTCTTCTGCTTTTGACCCATCACCCCTGGTGAGCAGTGGGCAGCCATGACAGGTGCCCGAGGGATTTAAACCTGGGTTCATCGGCAAGTGTCCTACCCGGTAGGCTACTATCACCCCAGGTCCGGCCTTTGCTTTAACGAACTTTCTCAGCCTGTCTGTAGAGCAGCACTGGGCGGAGGGCATTGTCCATGATGGATAAGCTTGTCTCTCAGCATAGTGTCCCCAGCACACCACCACAGCATCAGCTGGTTACCACCGACTCTTAGAACATCAGCTGGAGTTCTTTGCGGATATTGAAGCAGGAATCATAGTAACACATTAGGAACATGAACCTCCAGATCATGACACCAACTTTATTGGTGAAAGGTTGACCTCCTTCCTTTTTTTTTTTTAATTACACTCTCTCACACACTCACTCACTGTCATACCAGCTTAGTCCTGTTGCTCAGGGTTGTGGCACCTGGAGCCCATCCTGACACTGGATGCAGGGCGGGGACTCCCCCAGGGCAGGGCACACACACACAATCATAGACACCCACAGACTATTTGTTAATTCACACATGCCTTTGGATGGCATGAGGAAACCGGAGAACACGCCTCAAGGGAAGAGCATGTAAACTTACACATCTGGGATTCAAAGTTCCAAACTTGGAGGTGTGAGGCTCTACCATGCGGCCTGAATGGAATTACAACAATAGTAAATAAATAGTTTGTTAAATAGTTAAATAGTTTGAGATGGACTGGCTGCTGCTCAGCTGATGCGGCTTTGATTGACAGCTATTTGCCCATCAGGTATGATGCTGGGAGGAGGCTGTGGGAGGGAACTGGCACACTGGATCATCTACGGACGCCCAGAGAAGGACATGTATGGTTATGACATCAGGTACTGTACAAAAACGCAACTATATATGAGATGGGTCTTTGTTGCCAGATTTGTTTGAGAATAGAAAACAATTGCTAGTAAACGGTTAGAAAGGCTTAGAAAGAAATCATTTCTTACATCAATAAAACATGGTATTAAACACCATGGTCTGGTGTGGGCTTATGTGCGCTTCTCTGAAAATGTTCTCAGGAGGTTCCACCACTCGCTGACCAACAACAACCGCTGGATCCGAGAGCGCAGCCATGAGTCTTACGCTAAAAACTACTCTGTGGTTTTCCCGTTTGACGAGCCGCTGGCCAGCAGAAACATGAGACTCGACCCTTTCCACAAGGTCCACGTAGCTCCAAATCATCTGCACTCAATGAATTTTATCTGATTTTATCTTTTCTCATTTTGTACTCCTTTCATCCTCTCAAAGCCCATTACTGTAATATCTTTTTTTGCTCAACACATCCGCATCTTTAGGTTAATGCTCTGCCTTCTTCTTTCTCGCCCCACACACCCTTCCAGTTTCTTTCTGTTTTGGTTCTCTCCTCTGTTCTTGTTTTATTCTTCTTTTTCGCAGGTGAAGAAGGGGCGGGGGATGCGCGATGTGGCGGCGTGTCGCTCTCGCACGTTCACACTTTATCTCCATGTGGAGAGTCTCGCAGCAGGACACTGGCGGAGCGGAGAGATTAATGAGTGTCATTCCTGTGGGGGGAGCGGGCCTGTGTTAACAGCGCTCCTCTAGCTGCCTCTGTGCCAGCGCCCACCGTTGTCCAATTAACTAGGGAATAAAGAACGATTCCTCCCATTGTGCTCTCTCGCGAAGGACAGATTTAGCTAGAGTAAGCACAACCCATGTAACATAAATTAAAACTACGTCCCGGGTGATTTACTTCATCCGGACTGCACATTCATCCGTAATTTCGCAGGACGTGCCATTCCTTAGCGCGGTGATTTCAGCAGGACCGAGTACAATGAGACTTGTTGCTAAGCTACGGCTTAAAAAGACGCTGTTAATCTGGGAAGCGGCCCTGCCCTGTGGATATCGGGCCCCTGAATTAAACATGGTTCACTGTGAAGACACTTGCCACTCAGTTATGGCCGCACCGCCATCAGCGATGGCCCTAAATGAGACACTTAACCTGAATATTTCATCCTGCATCTTAGAGGAGAAAATGGCCCACGCTCTGATTGAGCCGGGGCTTTAACGTGTAACGTGGTGTGTGTGTGTGTGTGTGCGGAACTTGTCATGCTTTCTCTGTGTCCGGTATCAGCAGAGGATCCATATTCAGCCAAACTGTGGCAGGCTGCTCCAACGCTGCACTGGCATGGCAACGGCGGTATTATTTTTAGAACGTAGAATTACACAACATTATTATTGTCATTATGAATGCAATAAATAACAGTGTTTGGTGGCAAAAAAGACGGGCCGGGTGACGCACGAAGGAAGTCTGTCACTTCCAGGAAAGGCTGACGTGGGGGGCAGCCACAGTATTTTTTGAGGTGAAGCAGGAGGTTTTGATGGGAAAGTACAAGTCTGTGCTTCTTCATGTCCCCCTGAAGCGTTTATGTGCTATCGCATGTCACCACAGTGCTGTCTCGGTGGGGAAGAGAGATTTTACCAGATGTAAAATCCAAATGGCAAGCATTACCAGTTAAACTTGACATTTAGAGTCCCTGGTAGGGACAGAATGTGCATGTTGGGTCTGCTACGTTCCCTCCACTGGCTCCCAGTAGCTGCACGCATCAGGTTCAAAATACTGATGGTGGCCTACAAAGCCAAACATGGAGTAGCACCATCCTACCTCACAGCCCTTATTACACCTCGCACTGCACCCCGTATACTCCGAGCCTCCAGTACTGCTCGCCTGGTTTACATTTACAGTATTTATCAGACGCCCTTATCCAGAGCGACTTACAATCAGTATTGCAGGGACAGTCTCCCTGGAGCAACTCAGGGTTAAGTGTCTTGCTCAGGGACACAATGGTAGTAAGTGGGATTTGAACCTGGGACTTCTGGTTCATAGGCGAGTGTGTTACCCGCTAGGCTACTACCACCCTCTGCCTGGTCCCCCCATCTCTGAAGGTAAAAGGAAGACGCTCATCTAGACTCTTTTCCGTCTTGGCCCCTCGGTGGTGGAATGAACTTCCAGCTCAGTCACTGAGCACCTTCACACGGCAGCTCAACACCTTCCTCTTTAGAGAATATTTAGATGAACTTGTAACTTTCTTGTTGTCGAATTTGTGTACAGAATCTACAACAGAGTGAATAAAAAGATGTATTCATAGTTGGGGTCCTAGTGAAACGGAATTGATCTCTTCATCGATGGTAACTTGAAAGCACGTTGCAAGTCGCTCTGGATAAGGGCGTCTGCCAAATGCCGTAAATGTAAATGTAGTGTGGAAACAGGGATTGTAGTAATGGTTTTAATGGTGTGGCGATTGTCGTAATGGTTGCAGGTGCTGCAGGATCAGGGCTGCGTGTTCCAGGAGAGGCATGGCTGGGAGAGGCCGGGATGGTTCAGCAGACAGGGAGCGGCTCCAGTGAGTTTCTCATGTTCGAACGGCATGGATACTGCAATGTACCACTGTTTTCCACTGTTAGTGGGTACACAACTTCTTATGGGTTGTAATGAAAATGACTATAATTGGTTCAGGTTGAGAAGTATTCATTTATTTTCTATATAATTATATGCTTTATAATGTGTAACTCTCCAAAAAAACAAATAAGTGACAATGATGTTTTTTTTTTTTTTATGGGACAGGTTTTGGACTACGATTACTATGGTGCTTATGATGTCCCCCAAAACATCAACTATAAATATAATGATCTGCTGGGGAAGGAGTACACCTTCAGCTTCCCCCCACATCATGATGTGGTGAGTGTGTGGCTGCGTGTGTGTGTGTGTTGGAGTTAAAGAAAGAAAAAGAAAAATACATGCTTGTCTGTGTTTTAGATAAAGGAGGAATGTTTGGCCTGCCGAAATGCAGTAGCTGTGTTCAACATGTCCTACTTTGGGAAGTTCTACTTAGTTGGCCCAGATGCCAAAAAGGCTGCTGATTGGCTGTTTACTGCGGACGTCAACAAGGCTCCAGGTGCGTCTCGAGCTCTGCTGTTACCCACCCTTTACCCAAACGCAGAATTCCCACATCCTGACTGCTTTTTCACCGTCATTCCTTTCTCTTCTGCGATTTGACTGAAAGTTATGTGGTCGCGTGTATTTCAGGCTCCACTGTGTACACCTGCATGCTGAACAAGAACGGTGGCGCCGAATCCGACCTTACCGTCAGCCGCTTGGAGCCAGGCCTCACCCGACTGCCCTTGGCGCCGGAATTTAATGGTACGACTCAAGCATCCGTTCCTATGAAAAATAAAAAAAAGTGTCGCACACAGACTGATTAATGGTTGCGGTCAGTGGACGAGCAGATGGGGAGGACAGAGAGAGGACGTGAAGTCACAACTAGCGACTTGGCTGAATTCGTAATTCCTTCTGCTCACATGCGTAAACATCCACCCAGCCATTCTGCTGCCGCAGGCCGGCATGAGTAATGTGCCCCGCAGTGCTAATGGGTCATCGTTACTGCAACGCCATGCTAAGCAGATGGGCCACGTCACACTCATGAGGGTATCAGGGAGAAGTCGAATCGGAGTCGCCTTTTAATTGGACCTTTTTTTTTTTTTCTCAAGTGTAAAGTTAACAGTGATAGTCTGCATTAAATTAAAGCCACTTTATAAAGGAGCAAATGCGAGTGGTTCAGTAACCACTTATTCAGCACCACTGAGGATCATCGCTCTACTTTTGTATGTTTATTGTACAGGGTGGGCCATTTATATGGATACACCTTAATAAAATGGGACTGGTTGGTGATATTGAACACATTTTATAAGTGGTCAGAAACTTGTAAATAAGTCATGAAAGAATAAAGTTACGTTAAAACCAAGCACACCATTGTTTTTCTTGTGAAATTAACAATAAATTTGATGCGTCACATGACCCTCTTCCTATTGAAAAAACACAAGTTGGATCCAAGATGGCCGACTTCAAAATGGCCACTATGGTCACCACCCATCTTGAAAAGTTGACCCCTCACATATACTAATGTGCCACAAACAGGACGTTAATATCACCAACCATTCCCATTTTATTAAGGTGTACCCATATAAATGGCCCACCCTGTACTATGCTAGATTGTAGGTGGTTTCTCTTGCACTATTTCAGCTCCGTTAACAGTTTGGTTTCATTCAATACACATTTCTTTGTCCTGACTCAATGATTTAATGCATGCATTGCTGATATAAAAGGAATTTACCACACGGCCTTACATGTGTTTTTAGTGTGAGAAATCTTGTATGATTCTACTAGCGAGGCTTATCACATGTCTCAAGAAAATCAGCTGCAGCTCAGCATCAGTCAGACCCAGCTGGTCTGTGTGGTGATAGAATTTAGAATTTTGAGATCACTTAGAAGAGAGAACTACCAGCTTGGGATACACTGAAAAATTCGCCCACGCCCAGTTATCGGCGCCCCAAAAAACTTTAAAATGACCAAAAAAAAAAAAGAATGCTGTGGTGATGGCTGAGTGGGTTTCAGACCAAACGTGAAATGTGCTTCCCTCAGTAATTGCAGTGAAAGTACAGTTTAAAGGATTAAAATACTCTTGAGGGTTTTTTGGATGACCGGAGGTGCTAATCGAAGAGAAGGGATTTAAGTGAAGAGATCAGGTGACCGCCTGGCTTGGCCCACATTTAGTTAACAGCTGGTTACCCCTGTAGACTCAGCCACTGGTCTCCTCGCCGCTAAGTCAAGTGCTGAGAGGGTTGTTATGGTAACCAGAGAGCCTGCAAGGAGCAACGGAGCTGGGGCTATATTGAGCGTGTGGAGAAGATGCGCGCCTGTGGTGTGTAGGTGTGTGTGTGTTCGTGCCTGTGCATGGGTCAGGTTGAGAGACGGGTTCTGAGCGACCTTCCCTGCAGCTGCCAATTTGAGAGTTTAACAAGGTGTGTTTCTCTGCGGACGCCTGTGTGTTGCAGGTGACTCTTATTACCTGGCCGTTGGTGGTGCCGTGGCCCAGCACAACTGGAGCCACATTCAAACAGTGCTGCAGGACCGGGGTTTCCGCTGCTCTCTTATTGACCAGTCGGAGCAAATGGGTATGATCAGCATCCAGGGACCGAAGAGGTGAGCATCAGTTAAGGGACCACTTTCACTGAGGACTTTTACACTTTGTTTACGCTTTTCCCCATTTTATAATGTTGCCCTCACACTCTACCCCTCATCATACCTCAGTATGCCTGCACTAACTATACCTCTGTTCTACTTCCAGATATCCATACAGCACCTTTACTTCTGGTTAACAACAACAACAACATTTATTTCTTATATAGCCCAAAATCACATACAGTACGTCTCAATGGGCTTTGACAGGCCCTACAGTTGACACCCCCCACACTTGACCCTTAGTTAACCCATCCTACATATGCCCAGTTTATGTAACAATATTCTACGCCTAAACCCAAAATACCATGTTTCCTATACTCAGTCCCTTCATAATACATATACTCGCCATTTTACCTCTTTACCCAGCAACATCCTATACACTACACTAAACTGGTCTGGTCTGCACCACCACTGCCCACCTACGTGTGCCGAGAAGTGACCAGAGCGTACGGCTGTTCGCATGAGTCAGACGCATTCTTATTATGGGTCTTCTCGGGGCCAGCTTGGCAGGAGTGCTCCCCTCCTCTCTCGCTCCCTCTCTCTCTTTTTTTCCCGTCATGTGTGACATAATTAGATCTTCTCACTCCCCCGCTTCTGTCCTCTGCCCAACAGCTCAGACTTTTCAGTCTGTCATTTGGTCAACCCCATCACACTCACACTGCTGCTCTGACATGTGACCCCCTTCCTACCTGCCCAAGTGAGATTAATTCATGCTAAACAAAGTCCGAGGTATCCATCCACGGTGCAGGCCATCTGAGAAGACGGGCACTGCTCTGAAATGGCTCTGTGTTATTGTGTTACAGAGATATGATTTGAATTCATGTTTTTATATTAACAGATGCAATATTGTGTAAATGCTTTAAATCCGGTCTCCACCATAAAGCATCTTTCCAGAACTGCACACATTGAAACCACAGGCCAGCAGCAGCAGCAATGATCACAGCCTGCATTCTGGCCTGTTTTCCGTCTTCAAACTATCGCTCAGGTTCTTCAGGCTGATGGGCTTGATGTTTGTTTGTTTGCAGCACTGTACAGTGAAGGGAGAGATTTCAAGTGACATTAAACCAATATACAGCACAATTGGAGACAGCCATCAATAGACGTGAATTCCCCAGATAGTTCAGAATATTGCCCAGCGACCAGAATATAAAACAATGGATGATTTGAATGCTCCTTATTTACAGCACACCACAATATGTTACATATTTAGAGCATGTGGAATAGAATTCAGTGCATATTTTGATTAATTTTAACTCTTAATCCCTTATCATATGTACAAACATTTTGTTCTGCCAAGAAAAAATAAATCATCAATGCTCTGTATTCGCCCAGCAACATATCAGCAAATGCAACATAAAAGCCCTTGGTGTTAAGTGAAGTGATTGTGACGGTGCACACAGTGAAATGTGTCCTCTGTATTTACCCATCACCCTGAGTGAGCAGTGGGCAGCCATGACTGGCGCCCGGGGAGCAGTGTGTGGGGACGGTGCTTTGCTCAGTGGCACCTCAGTGGCACCTTGGTGGATTGGGATGGGATGGCAGGTGTGAGGTTATTTTGATCTAAGCTTCCCCTGTGAGTGCATCTCAGCCAATGAGATTTTAGAACCAGAACTTGGTTCTAATTACTGTAATGTTCATTAGAGGCCGGTAGCCTGGGATATTTGCGTCTGGGGTTCAGGCCTTGATAAAAATTCTGAATTATAAAAACATCGCAGTTCCCATTGGCTGCTGGTTGCACAGCTTTTTAGTAAAAACATTTAATCATTCCCCCCTTTAATAACAGACTCTGTTTGGTTTGGTTGCATGAAGAGATTATCACCGGTTTCCATGCTGCCTGTTATTGCTTTTTTTGTCCATTGTGGAAGGCTGTTATTGGGTAATATTGGCAGCCGTTGATTTTGGCTGAAAAGATGAGCATAAATGGATTATTCGACCCAGAGTGTGCGGAAAGGATGTAGCGCGGATTACATTCAGAGCAGTCATTCTGATTATCTTTTAAAATCTTCCTCGCATCAGAATTTGGTACGCTGACCCCATCAAATGAGTTTCCGCAAATACGTAGACTTGCACTTGGAATTAAAAAGCAAATAAACAATTATGGTGCTCACCAGAGCAAGGGGTGATGGGAAGAATGAATATGTAGAGAGTCTAGAGAGTTCTATCCCTCCAGTGCTGCTGCCCTTGTAGTATATGCTGCTGTAGATAGATAAATAGATTTATTCATCCGAGAGGGAAATTCATTGCTGTGGTAAGTTGTATCTTTTAACATGGTTTTGTACGTACCGCTCTAAGTGCTTGTTTTCATGCACAAAGTACGTTCTGTGCCCCAAAGTGAATTATATAAATGACGAAATCACATCCACGGAAAGACAAGCCGCTGACACGTTTTGCAAAAAGTTGTCTCTTTGTTTGAAGAAATCAAAAGCAGTGATTCATTTTGTGCACCAAATGGACATGAGCACCTGCCGTTTAAGGACAGATTCTTATTGTAAGAAGGACACAAAATCGCTTTGATAAAGTGTCATTTTGCCCACAAAAAGCATTGGGTCAATGTGTCGTTTCGTACACTGAATTAGGGGCTTTATCCTGACTTACTTTTGCACGAGAGTGCTGTAGCATGTATTCCATGAACAAAATAATGTTCTGTCCTTGACAAATATGCACTGAGTGAACAGAATGGCTCTTCTAGCATCAACCAAACTCTGCAAGGATGCCTATCATTCATGCTGGTTTCATGTTGAATTGAAGATCATAATATTCACCCAGGCCGTGGATGCTCGATGCTGCGTTCATGTGACTTCGGGTCGAGCAGCGAGCAGCTGCTGCTTGTCTCTGGACCCTGGACGCTGGCGTAAAGAAGACTAATCGCCGCTCCTCCCCGCACCCGGCCTGAAATTTGAATGAGACGCCGGTGCGGCGCAGCATCTGCAGCGCGGATGAAGGCCATGCGAGCAGGCCGAGCGTTACTCACGTGTGACACTTTGTCAGGACTTTACGCCCCCGGCCCAGCCTGAGTGAGAGGAGATTTATGGAGACAGAGAGGGCCGGCGAGGAATAAACAGAGGAGATGGAAATAGATAATCAAGTCGGAGCAGCGGAAGGGCTGGTGGTCAGCGGTTTGATGTATGGAATGTGTGTGTGTGTGTGTTGCCGTGTGCTGGTTGTCTGGCTTCTGTGCGTCAGATGAGTGATTTTCATTCGGAGTCTATCTCTGATCCTCCATTAATGGCTAATGGAGAAGAAACGGAGAAAACACACACACACACACACACACCCTAATTATACTGCTTGTTGTTTGGTGTGGTTGTGTGGTTCAGCGATGGTTATTTCTGTGGATAGGGAGTGGGAGGCTCGGTAATCACATCACAGCGCTTCACACACTCAAGCATGCACACATGCATTCATGTACACACGCATGCACATAAATGCGCCGCATGTTTTTTTTTACATTTCTGTCTGGATCTGTTATATTTTGCTGTACGCACATGCACAGTCAGTCAGCAAGAACTATTTCAGTTTCGCTTGAAGCACCTGAGCTAGCTTGAGAAGGGGTGTGATATCTTCTTAATTTTACACGTCTGCGTGTCAGTCTGGTAGAGCTGGAACAGATGAGTGGGAGAAGAGGAGACGGGGGCCGGAGGAGAGCGTTGGGACAAAAGACAGAAATATCGAGAGAGAGAGAGAGAGAGGTTGTAATTAGCCAGCGTTGAAAAATGAGCTACAGGAACAGTAGGGCTAATAAAAAATATTAAGTATTAAAAAATGTCTCGGATGGGGAAAAGTGGAAATTTGTCGTCTGAATTGAAGCTTCATGTGGGGTTTTTGATGTCCGGACTGTTTGTGTGGTAGGGGCCTATTTCTCTTAATGACGACTGACCTGCCCGTGTGTGTGTCCACAGCCGCGAGCTCCTGCAGGAGGTCCTGGACGCAGACCTCAGCAACGAGGCATTCCCCTTCTCCACTCACAGAGTGGTGAGCGCCGCAGGACACCAAGTCAGTTTCCTCTCCTGGACACACACTTGATTGTCTGAGTGTTTCCAAGTACAAATAATCAATCCACTAGATTTTCAAATTTAAAAAAAAAAAATTTTTCAAGTTGTAGTTGGGGGTGGTAGTAGCCTAGTGGGTAACACACTCGCCTATGAACCAGAAGACCCAGGTTCAAATCCCACTTACTACCATCGTGTCCCTGAGCAGGACACTTAACCCTGAATGTCTCCAGGGGGGGACTGTCCCTGTAACTACTGATTTTAAGTCACTCTGATAAATGCTGTAAATGTAGATGTGATTGACAGTTGAGAAAGGGGCGGGGCTTCAGCGCCTTCAGCCAACTCAGCTCCTGTTTTTCAGGGCATGGATTTTAATTTAATTAAAATAGCCATTTTTATGTCCATTCGTTATCACTTTTCTTTATGCTGTGATAAACTCAGACCACATTTTGTTTTAGTGCTTTGCACTGACTTAACTAAAAGCATGACAGCAGTCAGTCACTCTCATTCTAATATCTCCCCCACCTTCACTGTCTCTCCTGCACCTTCTGCACTATATCAGTTAATTTTGCATTATTTTTTTTTTTTTTTTTTTACACATGATGATCAAGGCATCAGAAAATGTTCACTTGCCAAGCTTGACTAGATAAGGTATTTTGTCATTTCAGCCAGGTGCTGTGTTTTTTGACAGTCCTGTCAGCAGTGGTAGGACCACTGTTTCTCTGTCCCCTGTGTCCTCTTTTTGCCCCCATCCCGCGAGCTGGTTGTTTGGCCCAGTTCTGCTCTCATCCCCAGGGTGCCCTGCTGGGTGTTCGGGAACCTGCATGCCTGTGCAGGACAGATGGTGCGCGGGCCAAGCTTCCTGCGGGGCCCGGCGCAGCTCTGTTTTTCATTTGTTATGTCTCCTCGGGTCCCGCTCGGCCTCCGCGTCCCTCTTCTTTTTCGTCTGGTCAGCAGTCCTTCACTTGTTTCGCTCTCTTTGTTGCCTGCATCCTCTATAAAGACCTCATGTCTTCTCCCCGGTCGGCTGAATGCATAACTCTCCTCCATCTGTGCTGTAGTGCATAAAATAAGCACCGGGTTCCCACCCATGTTTGCTCTTTCCTAAGAAACAGGTGACCGGTAGCAATGTTCACATCATCTACACCGGAGCAGCAGCTCATTAGTGGGACCGACCGGAATATTCATGCTAGGGCCATAATTTGTGTTGCCAGTGTAAAGGTTTCGCGTCATCTGAATAATTGTGAATAATTGTTTGCATTCAGCATGGTTGCAGGCCGCCTCTGACCACAGATCAGGTGCCGCACTGATGAGGACCGATGCTGACCGGCCCTGTTCCGTTTTCAGGTACGCGCCATGCGCCTGTCGTTTGTTGGGGAGATGGGCTGGGAGCTGCACATCCCCAGAGACTCCTGCCTGCCCGTCTACCAGGCTGTCATGGCAGCCGGCGCCAAGCATGGCGTCTGCAATGCTGGTTACCGTGCCATCGACTCTCTGAGCATTGAGAAGGGTGAGTTCACCGCTTTGTTCACCGGGTCCATGATAACTGCAGGTCTTTGTCAAGCCTTTGGCACAGACGGTGAGCATGAGGACATTTCTCCTCTCATCTCCTGCCATACAGTATAATTTTGCCTCTCAGTAGCTGAGCCCTGGCGCTGCGTTGCCATGGCATCTTCCGCTAAAACTGATTTTTTTTTTTTTAAGGTTAACTGATTGAAGTGCAGAATTAATTTAGTACCTAGGGGCCAATATGATATTTACCTGCAGTTAATAAATCCTTGTCCAGCCGTGAGGTCAGTAGACCCACAGTCAAACCTGACCCACAGCATATTTTCATGCTCAAATGCTCCACATGAATTAAGGATGGTGAGGAGGGGCCACCCGCTGTGTGTGTGTGTGTGTGTGTGTGTGTGTGTGTGTGTGTGTGTGTGTGTGTGTGTGTGTGTGCATGCATGCTTTTATACTTGTGTGAATAAAGCGCATCACAGCCACACCCGGCATCAGCGAGACTCTACACACTCCACTCTGGGGAGCACACTCAGTGCTCAGTGTAGCCTCCATTTCCAGAGTGTGTACTGTCTAGAAGCATCATCTTGAACATTTCTCTGTGTGTGCGCGTTTCAAAGGACGTCCGCTTGCCCCTCTCAGCACCCGTATCAAAGTGCTTCTGTTTAAAGCTGTCCGGACGTTCGTTCGTTCGCTGAAAAATCACATGTGACAGACCACGAGCACCTCACCATTTAAGAAAAAGAAAAACACTCTCATGACTTATCCGCTTTCTCTTTGGTTATTTTGTATATGTATCTGTTAATGCGCGCCGTAGTGAATGAGAAAGAAAACAGTTTTGCTTGGCTTCTGCACGGTGGCTCTCCAGCCTGTCTTCTCTGCCTCTGCTCTGTGACCCAGCAGGTTATTTTGGGTTCGCCAGTGTGTAATTTTAAATGTCAAACGTTCACTTCCATTGTTGGTTACGTGAAATTTGCTCTGATTGTCATTTGAATATGAATATATATATATATTTCTGCATGTCTAGAAAACACCCCCCCCCATCTGCAGTCAAGTTAATGTGTTAATTGCTGTGATTGCTATTTGGGAAATACTTACACATTAACGTTTGGGAGAATTGCATAAAGTTTTTTTTAATGACTGTTGCTTGCTCCACACTGAAAAAGTGAATATTATTTTTATGTTTTATATCTGTGCTGCTTATGGTTATATGTATGTAATATAATCTTCTCTTTCAGGCTATAGGCATTGGCATGCCGACCTACGGCCCAATGACACGCCTTTGGAGGCAGGACTTGCGTTCACCTGCAAGATGAAGAGCCAGATCCCATTTCTGGGGCGTGAAGCCCTCGAGGCCCAGAAGGCTGAGGGACTGCGCAAGCGCATCGTCTGCTTCACTATTGAAGAGTGAGCTCGACCACATCAGCTGTCACCACTGATCTTCCTCATGTTCTCTCACTTCCAGTGCCTGGAACCTGCTGTAAACTGTCCCACTAGTCACGCTTCGCGTGTTTTGTGACCCATTTCTCCAATATGACCCATAATGCACTATGCTAAGGGTTTGGGTGAGGGTTCCACCAGAAATGTTTACTTGATGTCAGGTCTTGCCTGCTTTGTGCTTGTCCCTCAGGAAGGTGCCCATGTTTGGTCTGGAGGCAATATTCAGAAACGGCATTCCCGTCGGACACTTGCGGCGCTCCGACTTTGGCTTTGCCATCGATAAGACCATCGGCTACGGCTACATCCGCAATCCAGATGGAGGCGTTGTGAGTAAAGCATGCAGACGTGAACGTGCCCATGTGTACACAAACATAGCAAATTCCCACTCTGTTGTGTAAAAAAAAAAACTACATATCCCCACAAGGAAAAGTAGAAATATTGTTTGGGGGTCAGAGTGTTGTGCAGTACTTGGCAGAGTGACCTTCCGCCAAATCTCCATGCGCCATTGAAGCAGAGAATCATGTCCTCCTCTCTCTCTCTCTCTCTCTCTCTGCCATTAGTGAAGTGCAGGACGGAGCACTCGGGGTGTCTGTGGGGGGTAAACCTCACGTTGAAGCCTGATCGGTCCCTGTCTGTCGTGTAAAACAACAGCAGCATGTCTTTAATGGGCCCCTTCTGGGGTTTACAGTGTAGCCGTCACTTTCACACAGCTTCACCACCACTCTGTGTGTGTGTGTGTGTGTGTGTATGGAGGAACAGATTATAGCCCAGCAGTGAAATCCAAGACCAATCAGAGAGTAGGCAGAAAACTAGACACGAATGGAAAAAGAAGAGTCTGTACATATGAGATGTGGAGATATGACTCCGAGAGAGAGGGATGCTGTGGCTGCCTGTGTGATGATGGAGATGGGGAAATTGTCTCTCTTCCCTGGCTTTGAGCTTTCGCAGCACGAGGTTGCTGAGGTCGCAGGAGTCTGGTAGTAACGTCGCCGTGGGCACCAGTGACCAAGGCGCGGCTATTGCAGCTCAGTTCCGCAGATTCAATTACAGAAATGCAGAGACTGTGCAGAGAAAATGAGAAAGCGGGAGAGAAAATGAGAACAATGTCTTTGTTCTCAGTGACCTGACATTGAGACGTGAGCAAACTGGTATAAGGCCTTCCACGTTCAGAGAGGGGTTACTGTTTGACTTGCTGTGGTGCATGCTGGGTAGAATGTCAATACTGCTGCTCTGCACCCTCAACACAAACCAGAGCTCATACCAGACTCGCGCTTTGCACATCAGAGCTGTAGCCAGGATCACTGAAGTGAACGGTTCTTTCTTCAGTGTAGGGTTGTCACACGTCCCTCAAATGGAAAAAATCCAGTATGTGTATATATATTATGTGAATATATATATACATTTCTGAACAATACTAAACAGGGTTTTGTTGTGACTAAATTTTCTATGAAAATGCTGTTGGTTTCTAAGTCTAAGGCGCTGGTGATTGGGTATGACATGCAGGATCTGAGCCAATCAGAAGCAGAGTCCCTCAGTAGGGGGTGGAGACACGTTAGTGTGCTCACTAATTAGATCATGCTAGTTACTTTTATCTTAGCATGTAAGTTCTAATCCTCTATTTCTGTTCTCAATGCAATGTGTGTACTACAGATTGTCACTCATTCCAAGGTCTCCATCTTTACTAAAGCTTTGCTATTCATTTCAGATTAAAGCACTTGCCATTTTAAATGCTATGTGATTTTTATTTTTACTTTGTATTAACACAAAACTGCAACAGCTATGGCTCTTACAAGGGCTTACAAGTGCAACACACCCGTGCCAGTATATAATGGTACATTCCCTTTCATGGATTGCTTCTAAAGGAACTTTCCACCATTTTTTTTCCCCCTCGAATGTGGCAAAAGCCTCATGAGGAAAAACACTTGATTTTCTTTTTTTCTGATTTGATTCAAGCCTCATTCATATGTGTGCAAATGACTGCAGACAGATTGGATATCGCCACTCATTACATTTCAATTGTCAGCATAAGTTCAGCAGTTTGCCAGATGAGATGATATGGACACCATACACATTTATGGGGAGACCTTTCTTGTTTCCAAACATTGCTTTGAATCACCATAGAGGCAACAACAGCAGCATATGCACAAGCAGTGAGTGCCCTTCACCTTTTCCGCCTCAGAATATGAGCTGGAACCCCTCGGGCATTGCAAAGAGACGAAGCAGGGGGCTACTTGGTGGTCATTCATTAGCGTGGTGTAAATTGATAGGCTACATTTAAGTAGATGTAAATGAGTAGAATAAAATATGTCAAAAAATCTAAACTGGGCATTAAGACCTGCATTGAAAATGCAGCCTTAGCTCTTCCTAACCCTAGCCTGAGTTAATCAAAGTTAATCAAAAGCTTTTTTTTGTGTGTGTGTGTGTGTGTGTGTTTGTGTTTGCTTCAGGTAAGCCCCGAGTTTGTACGGAGTGGCGAGTTCACTCTTGAAAGGATGGGTCTGACATACAAAGCCAAAGCCCACCTGAAGTCGCCCTTCGACCCAGAAAACAAACGGGTGAAGGGATTTTACAGCACGCCCTAATACAGGAGGACCTCTCTGCGAACCAGTCTGTTGCCACATCAGATATGTTGGTTTCAAGGTCTGCTGCGATGGCATGAGCCCAGATGACCTCTGTCAGCTTGGGTGAATCACAGAATGCTTTATATGTATTTAAGGTAATTTTTGCAAAGCGGAATATGAATCACATTTTGAAGTAATGTGCAGAATAATATGCCCATCTGAATAAGTAATTGCAGTGTCAACATATGAACCTATATGTATAGACAGAGTATTATTGTTTGACTGTGAACTTAATTATAACCACGTTAGGAATTCATTTTAGATTGGATTTTAGTCCTAAACCACTAATAAGATGTAGATGTCAGTATTCAAATCAAATCCCTTGAAGTCTTAACACAAAATAAACCTCAAAGAGAAGCATTAAAATATTTTCCTATTAACAAAGTTATGTAAAAGATGAAAGGTAAATGATAATGATTCTATTTGTTGTGTTTGCTTGTCAATTTTTGCACCAGATCCGTTCGATGTTTTGCGCTTTTCCTGTTACCAAGAACCAAATTGCATCCCTGTCCAAATGAATTCAGTATGACTAGACGTCATCTTGATGTACACCGCGTTTATGTTGGTGTTAAAACTGTTACATCCTTGTGATTTGTAGCTGTGGGTTGTATTCAGGTGAAATTGAAGTATTTTGGGGTATTTTCCTTTTATGATGTCTGTAGGGACAATGTGGGGTGAAGTCAAGAAGGTGTTACAAATGTGTTCAAGTCTTCCTTTATCTTCAGGCATATCTCTTTTTTCTGTCTTATAAGGAACAGCATTTTCATTGGCATTCTTCATCTCTTAATTTTTGGCCTTTTTTTTTTTTTTTTTTGAGGAAGTATGTGAAATTGAAAACTGGATTAAAAAAAAACACTTGGCACTTAAATTTTTACATCAAGCAAACACAACTGAACATTTGTTCACAATAATATGAAATATATAATGCACAATACAATGTATGACCTAGCAACACGATTATATTTATTCATATTTATCTTGATGGACTAGAATGATATATTTAACTTGAGATACTCCAGACTGAAAGAAGACTGGCTCCTTCAGAACAGGTCTGACTGCACCTCAGTGGGGTTACTGGTCTGGGGTCGGACCCGCTCACAGGGAAATAGGGGCCTTTGTAGGTGGCTTGTGACCTCGGGAAGCTTCTGCCTCTCCCAGTCTCCCTGTTCAGACACACACACATAGTCAATGAAAGAAGGAGGAGGTGATTTGGAACCATTTCAGCATTACTTTCTGCTTCTGAATAACTGCACAAATTACTGGTTTACTTTTCAGTGCTTTTACGTGGATATAAAAAGTGTACACACCTATGTTAAGATGTAAAGAACTCAGTTCACCATGAATCACTAAATTTGAAATATAACATGAACAATTAAATTGAAAAACAAACCAATATGTCAGGGAGAAATGCACACCCTTACATTTACATTTACAACATTTATCAGACACCCTTATCCAGAGTGACTTACAATCAGCAGTTACAGGGACAGTCCCCCCCTGGAGCAACTTAGGGTTAAGCGTCTTGCTCAGGGACACATTTGTAGTAAGTGGGATTCGAACCCGGGTCTTCTGGTTCATAGGCGAGTGTGTTACCCACTAGGCTACAACCACCCTAAAACCCTTAAACCAGTCTTAAATCAGTCTTCTTGGTTTCACTCCCCAAATAAAGTGCTACTAGGATTTGAAAGGTATCAGTCAAGAGAAGAATAGAAAAAAATCCATAGTATTGGATGTACCATGGAAAACTAATAAGAAAGTGAAGACTGCAACAGCAACATGGCAAGAAATGGATTACCCTCCAACATCAAGGAAAACTCAGGGAGACCGTACTGGTTGTGGATCATGGTGAAGGAAATTGAAGTGATTGTCATTGTGAATCACAATAAAATGTGTACTCTGCATTGAACCCATCACCTTAGTGAGCAGTGGGCAGCCATGAAAGGTGCCTGGAGAGCACTGTGTGGGGATGGTACTTTGCTCAAGGGTTCCTCAGTGGCTCCTTGGAGGTTCGGGATTTGAACTTGCAACCAGGTAGGCCACCACTACCATTATGAACATTTGGCCCAAAATCTTCAGGCATCATCTTAAAAGCTGAAGATGAAGTGGAATCCCACCTTTCATCATGTTAATGACCCCAAATATCCAAAATCAAGAAAAGAACAACTTCACCTGAAAGAAAGTCTTGTGCTATATTTAACAATAATTTCCATTGCTTGAAATGAGTATTAATCCAGGTCTACTCACAGGGAAGAGCTCTGCTGTGGACTGGTTGCAGTGCATTGAGATGGGGGAGGTGCTGTAGAGTGAGTTGAGCACCTGTCCACTGAAGGCATCCCACCTCAGAGAGGAGAACTGCTCCACCACATCTGGTCGGGCACAGCTGCACTCATCTCCACCCTGGAACCTGAAATCGTTGGGTTGCATCACATAGGACATAATAGGAAATGCTGCAGAAAATCACTGAAATCTGATATGATTTTATCATAATCTGAAAAGGCAAAGTGCATGAACCCAGACTTAACAGGTTGGGAAAAACAGAACTCATCATATGGAACATATGCGTTCCATATGATGTTTAAGGTTGTTACGTCCCTGGACGTACGCGCCCACGTGTTCTGTGTAGCTGGCTGTTTTTTTTGCGTCCTGTTTCTTTTAGGTTGACTTTGTGGGAGGAGTTGAAGCCTTCTTGCTCCACCTACCATCTGCCATTGGTCACCTCCACCTATATAAAGAGACTTCAGATGGTGTTCGGCTAGGCCCTTAGGCTTTC
Organism: Denticeps clupeoides; assembly: GCF_900700375.1. NCBI lineage: Eukaryota > Metazoa > Chordata > Actinopteri > Clupeiformes > Denticipitidae > Denticeps > Denticeps clupeoides. Next base: position 1,312,753 of record NC_041709.1, read on the forward strand.
AGGAGGTCCCCAGGGTCCACAGAGAGGAGGAGCTCCGTTGGGGATCTCATTCGTGTGTCTTGTTGCTTAGTGTGATAGACCCTTTGTTGTTAGCTTTGTGTGCCCTTTTTGTTTAAAAAAAAGATTGAAGTGAAGTGATTGTCACATGTGATACACAGCAGCGCAGCACACGGTGCACACAGTGAAATTTGTCCTCTGCATTTAACCATCACCCTGAGTGAGCAGTGGGCAGCCATGACAGGCGCCCGGGGAGCAGTGTGTGGGGACGGTGCTTTGCTCGGTGGCACCTTCTGATTACGGGGGCCGCTTTCTTAACCGCTAGACCACCACTGCCCCACTGTGAACTTGTGTGCATGTTTGAGTTGTCCCCGCTGGACCGTCCCTTCCTTTACGCTGTACTGATGTTGGTTAGCTGTGCTGAGTCCGCTGTTTTATTGTACCTGTTAGCTCCCTGTATGTAAAAGCACTGTTTGTACACTTTGTTTGGTCCTGTATGTAACGGGACGTCCTCCTCTCCACACCCCTAGACATCCCCTAGACTTAGACCCCTAGACTTAGGTTATGATGCAATTCAGCTGCTAATAGGCTTTCATGGCTTAATCTACAAAATAATAATTAAAAAAAAAAAACAGAATATAACTATATAACTGAACGGGTGTGTTTCGGAATACACTGGGTCATATTTAACATCTGTCTCAAGCGTAGTTCAAGAGCAGCTTTTACTGCTGTTTTGTTAACAGGAAGTGGTAAAGAAGTCTGTCCTCGCGATTTGAAGAGCGTCCGTGACGCGAGTGAAATTCGGCTGGCAGGGATCCGGCCTAAAGCCAATTGGCTGTAGTGTTTTGGCTAAGATTGCTATCTCCCCCTGAAAGAACATCTCTGGAACTTATCAGTGGGCAGGTCAGACCCATCATCTGACGTCAATTCTCTAAAGCTGTCCTTCAGGATCCAATTTTGGCTCGGTCAGCAACAACAAAAAAAAGAATAATTGGTATTTCAGGAAAAAGGAGTGAGAAGAGGCATCCTGTCGATATCCAATGCGGAAGGCCGTGAATTTGGGGCCGTGCTGGACTTGGTACCTGCTGATGAGACTGAAGAACTTCTGCAGGTACCCTGGGTCCACATGGCTCTTGCAGAGCTCCAGCTGCGTGCGGGGGTAATAGTGTACGTAGTTCACACACATCTCCTCCATGATCCCGAACCCGCCCTGCATTCGGAGAGACGGGGACACAAAAAAAAGCCAAATGAAAGAAGTTTAAAATCGTTGCACCCAAGCTTACGACGTGTGCAGCCACACACCTCGCCCGTTTCTTAAGTCAAACATCTTGAGGAACTGGCGCGCTAAGCAAACACGGCTTTGTGTGTGTTGACTCGTCTGTCCACACTTACCACCGTGGGCTTGCTTCTGTCCTCTGTGTTGTATCTGCACCTTGTTACCAGGACATCTCCCTGTGGACAAACACACAGTAAAAGGGCAAAATGAATGAGGGCTTTGTGGCAACCGGCAGATCTGTCCCACAGCAGGAGCTGTTATTGACTGCGCTGACGCTGTGAATCCATTCTTTTGTTGGTGGCATGTTGGCCCAAGGCATTTCCTCTCTCTCGCTCTCTCTATTTTTGTCTTAACATCCTCCTCCATTTGCTATATTCGGCGTTCACACCCTTGCCTGAAAGACTTACTGGCAAGACGTTCACCATCTTCTTCAATATACGGATTATCTGTGGGCGAGAGCAGAACACGTCCATTTTTAGCTGTTTTAAGAAGATTACTTAATACATTATTAGTAATGCATTTTCAGAGATTGCCCTACATTTCTTGTGGAACATTCTTTGTAGATGTTCTAGCTTCTTACTATGTGTGATGCTCTGTGTGTGGGGTTACCTGGTAGTGTGTGCTGAAGTGCTTGTCCTCCTGTACCACCTCCACCTCTCGACCTCCACGCACCAGAGCTGTCCTGACAGCGCGTCCAGCCAGGTGGGTGTGCAGCTGGGATGCAAATATAAAGATGCCCCCTGGAGGCAGGGCCTTGTGGAAGGAGAAGAAACGAATCATGAAAAATCCCCTTTTAACCTATTAACCTTTATTACAAGAGTTATAACATTTTGAAGGAATGCATTGTAACGTTCTCAGACTTACTAATATATATCAATCACCGAATCATTTTGAACCGAATCATTCAAAACCATCAATGAAGAGTTGCCATTGTTAGCAGTTACCAAACGAACATTACATATAAGAACACCAGGTAAAATGCTTCAGTAAGAAACAAGGTTTTTTGTATTTTACATTAATTAAGTAAAATATAATGTGTTAAATGCCCTTGTTTTTCAGCCAAAAACTCTTGTTTTTTCAAGACTATGAAAAATTGGAAAGGGAAAATCCGTCATGACTGACTGTCTGGGTGCACTTGGCGGTGCAGTATCCGGTGAGCAGGAAGTTGCTCTGCTGAGGCGGAATGGCCATCACCGGGGTGTAAACCAGCCCCAACTCCATGATCCCCGCATCGTATTTCCGCAGGTTTGGGGTGTAGTGCAGCCGGATCCCAGAAGAATCTCGACGACCTAAAGACAAAACACAAAGTCGGTTGGGACTCGAGTTGTTTTTACATGTAAACCCAATAAATCCTCAGCAGATGTTAAATTGGAAGCAACCGTCCCAAAATCTTATACAACAGAACCACCGCAGCATCTCGACTTACAGAAAACGTATGTTAACCGCCCCTTAACGTTTGAAAGCAGGCACGATAACAAAGTACTTAATATGAGTTTTGTCCGATAGAGATTATTGTGTTTTAAACCGACATCAACCAATTTGTCGTGCTACCTTTGTATATGTGCATGCTGGGGTTTGTTTCCATATTTCAGAAGCTGAAATAATGCAAATTATGTATGTGTGCATAACCAGCCCAGTTTAACTCACAAATTAGGATCCAAAACCCCCCGGCTGGGATGGAAACCGGCAACACAGGTGCCAAGATTCTTGCTCATGTTCACACAGTTTGTGGTTTAACTAGTCAATAATTATTAATATTCTAATCATTTTGTAATTTGTGGTAAATTAGTGCTTGGGTTAGGAGCTCATTACCTGAGACGAGAAGTGGGTTGTGGTAGTGAACTTCTAAACGCAGAAACCTGGAAGAGCCTTCACCTCCAAAAGGCAACCCAGCATCAGCAGGGTAATAAAAGGGCTGCGCACACACACACACACACACAGAGTTATATTTTATATTTCGAGCAGAGGAGGTAAATATCTGCGCGAATGATTGATTGCAGTGCTAATGCATGTGAATCATCCTCTGCCAGGTCCGAGCCAATGCAGTAGGACCTCTGCCAGCTCAGATCCACCGAGGCCTGCAACCGAACGGAGCATCATAATCGCTGATTTCGAAGTCATGATGCGACTGGCAGTCACGAGGGCACAACATAAGGATTCATCCGTACTCCTAAAATATCCAAAAGCCTTTCCAAAAAGCCTGGTTTATGTAACTGTTCTCCTTAGTCCACCTCCACTTCTCCCTCCCTGCATCCCACTCTTTTTCTCACTCTCTCTCTCTCTTTCTCTCTCAGCTGGCTTTTAATAACTAGATTTCCCCTAAGACGTGGCAAAAAGAAGAAGGTCCAGACATTTACCACCTAATCTGCCGCCGCTCGTGTGATCTGTGTCTCTGTTTTTCCTTCTTCCCATCAGGACGCCTCCGCCTGGCCCCGCCATCGCCCTCGTGGCTCCTCTGTTTAGATATGGGGCTTTCTCGCCCAGGTGTCACCTGCCAACAACCTCCCTTTAGCTCCTGTTCCTTCGCCCCTTGCTCTCTCCCCACCTCACCACCTGCATTGCATGAGCTCTGCTTCAGCTCCTAGGAGATCATGTTAACCCTTGTTAGTTCATCTGGAATTATTTCTAACACCCCGAAATCATGAAAATTTATGATCATTGAAAAAGTCCCTGTTTGTGTGTAAGGTGTTCAGCCACGATCAGCCACAAGAATCGAGATTCTCCTGTCGCGCTCTCTTCTACTAGAGGGATGGATGCCACATTTTTTATTGATCAGCAGTGACCTTTTACTCTAAGGCAGCTCTGCAGCACATTGGAGCTGTTCCTCCACTCATTTCTTCTGTCGTTTCTTTTCATCTGTCACCTGCTACCTCTAAACTGTGCCATTTGGCTCTGGTCCCCAGCTATCAGATAAGAAAAACCGTTCTGCGAGTCACAAAACATCCAGACATTTTATCAACCCTTTTTATGTGTTAAATACACGCTTAAAAATGTCTCTTTAGGAAAGGATTGTGGGTTGTTTGTGCGCAGTTTTAAGTACTTAAAAAAATTGAGGTATGAGAAGGTATGAAAAGAAGAACTTAGCAGGAGTCTCACCTCAGCTCCCAGAGCCCAGGCGGCCAACACGTGGCGGCAGAAGTTGAGTTTGCGTGGCTTCATCTTGGAATCACAGGAGCCGCTGTACTGGGGGATGACGTCCATGTTGGGCGAGCACTCAAACACCTCCATGTGGTGCACGATGGCCTCGTTGCCTGGGGTGACCGCGGCCTCGTACTGCAAGGAAGAAGACATCTGTCAAATGTCCTGTCCAAGATGAAGACGGTAAAGAGGATGGTGATGGCAGGGGTCATGATTTGTCTCGAAGGTCACCAGATTGACCAAGATTTGTCTTTCCTTCAACTGGTGGGGTTGGAAACCCAGTGGGTTTACACCTATTATGGAATATACCTCAACACCAAATTCACTTTCATACACACATAAGCATGCTCAAAGCACAAAATATTAATAATAAATGTTTTTTCATCTGTGCCCTGAAACTGTAGGGTAATTTCCAGAAACAATGCCCAGACCAGGTGGTTCCCAGATCTCAGAGCCTGCACCATTCTCACCATGACTATGTGGTTCTTGGGCAGGTCAGGTGGCAGCTGGTAGATGTGGCACCAGTAGGTCGTCTCCTGGGCGGGGATGGTGATGTCAGGAGCCAGAACGTCCAGCGTGCGGATGTCCCTGGGAAGAGGCGGCGATGGGGTCTCGGGGCGGAGCAGCAGGACCCGCTGCACGCCCGGGTTGAGGAGGGACAGGTTGAGCTTCTGGGGCGACTGGATTGGCTTGTCCAGTATGGCATAGAGCAGATGAACTGTGCCTTCCTGGTAAAGGATTTAGAAAAGATTGGAAGCCATGCAGTTGACTTGTAATGCTTGTAATGCTCACTGCCGACAAACTTTGAGGAGTCATGCGGCATTACTCCTCTTCTGCCATATGCTGCCTTGTGATCACGCTACATTTCTAAAAACGGAGCGTGAGCCAAAATTTGACTAACTGGGTGTTTTTTTTTCGTGCTAGAAACACCGGGGGGTTTCGGCTAAGCTTTCACCAGGCTTTGTCAGATATTTCATTTGGGTGCCTTGTGGCTCTTTTTGGAGTCCCCATACCTCAATGATGTAGTCTCTAGGGTCACAGGTACTGAAGGGTCTTTTGAAGAGCAGGAAAAAACCTTCAGATGTCCTCTGGGCATCAATCAGCTGATAATCCTGCTGCTCGTCCACAGACACTAAACCCTGACTGTCACTCCAGGCGTCCTTGTGTGCAAAAAACACGGTGAACACATGTTAAAGCACAATAACGTGAAAAATGGCAGGAAATCCATCAACTATGAACCACCAGATGAGATTCAACCCTCCTTGCCCCCGTCCACACTGCCAAAAGATATTCCCTGATTGGATATATAGGTGCTGGTGGAGACACTGTCTAAAATGTTGCTCAGAAATCTCCTATAGAGTGTGAGGGACTTCACAATTGGTCAAACGGTCAAAAAAGGAAGAATGTGGACTACCAAGGAGGACCTTCTGGAGGCCCTCAATCTACACGACATGTACATTCGCCATGTATTTCACTACATACAAACTATGGCTGTCAGGCCATACGATGACCAGGTGAGTACACAAGATGTTCCCCCTTAGAACGGTATTACCCAGGGGCCATTGCAACAGCTGAGCCCGTCTCCTCCACTCAGCTCACCGGCATGTGTGTGCTCATAAACTGCATTTAAACTGCGTTCCCCTTCTCAGATTCCCTCCCTTATTTCAGGAATAATTGCTTCAGGGGAAAGAGTGGCGACTAGAAAGCTGTGTTTTTCACTCTGAGCCCTAAATGAACCTATGACGGGGTGTCATTTAAGATTAGCTTCTCCCAGTCCCGGCCATTTTGCCACAGGCCACATCTCATGCGAAGTGAAATCTCTCGCCGCCCTGAGACAGTGAGTGTCTGTGGACCACTGCGTTCACAGGGTGAAGATCTGTACGCGGTAAAAGATTCATCCCGATGCCGAGGTCAGCGCCACTGGTTTTTGGGGGAAGGGTGGGGTCAGCTCCTCTTGATAGAAGATGTGAGCAGGAGAAAGCAGAATTTTTACGTGACTGCGCTGTGAGTAGCTGTACAGCTACTTCTCATCATAATAACACATCATTATAAATACATTGAAATATCGTAATCTGTTCGTATATTTCTAGTTCAACCATTTTATTTACATTTTACATTTACGGCATTTACCAGACGCCCTTATCCAGAGCGACTTGCAATCAGTAGTTACAGGGACAGTCCCCCCCCTGGAGACACTCAGGGTTAAGTGTCTTGCTCAGGGACACGATGGTAGTAAGTGGGGTTTGAACCTGGGTCTTCTGGTTCATAGGCGAGTGTGTTACCCACTACGCAACTACCACCCCGATAAGGGCGTCTGGTAAATGTAAATGAATGTAGTAATACGTTACATATACCATTCCTCGTGTGATATTTGACAATTCTGTCCTGATTCTGTCCAGCGAATGTTTGGAAACACTATGGACCCTAACCAAATTATTAACCAATTTTATTAAAAAATACAACAAAAAACAAGGTTTAAAGAACGTTGGTATATTGAACAGCTCTCAGCTTGTGCAAAAGCTCTGAATGTGAATAATTTGTTCTTAAACTGATTTGTAAATAAGTAGTAAGCTTTTCAGGAAAAGCACCACTCCCATTCTCTCTCTTTGTCTCTGAGTGGCATTGTCTCTCACCCCAAAGTAAGATTTGGTCCCATCATCCCACAGCAGCACCAGGTCAGCATCACGCAGCTCCCCGCGGTCCGACATGCCCAGCAGGAGCCCGTGTCGGGGCTCCCGCGCCCACAGCTCCAGGTACAGCTCCTGCCGCTCGTAGCTGATGTTCCAGGAGAGCTGCAGCTGCCCGCCCGGGTCCAGGGGGACGTGGTAGGGCAGCTGGGGTCTGGAGGAGCCGGCTGCCTGGTATGAGGCCACCAGGATGACCACCAGCGTGGCCAGCGTGGTCAGATACATGAGCGTTACGTCCTGCAGGCGCAGGTCCTTGCTGAGCACTCGCATCCACTTCCTTATCCCTTCCCTCCCTGTTTACTCAGCAAACTCACTGTTTACTCAGCACATCAGACTAATGCTTGTCTTCATCCCTTTGACAATGAAAGTCTCTTCACCCGTCTCCAGTTCTTCAGGTTCCTGCTGTTGGGCTGTTTACCCGCACCTTCTTTTTCACCTTCTCGCTCTCTCTCCGTTCCTAGCTCTGGGTTCGCCCTGCTCGTTCTGGACTCTGAGGCAGGGTCTGCTGGTCCATGGTGCCTCTGCCTGCCCTTTAAAAGCGCTGGCCCTCAACGGCCTGTACTATTATCCGGCCTAATCGTGTTTGGTTTGTTAAGGGAAATTCAATTGTTTCTTTAGCCCTCGGGTTCAAATCTTTTTTGACATTTTCCATTCTCTAATTACGAGTCGGGCGGGTGGGTGCTGGGAGGGTCAGGGGGGTTTGAAGGATTTCTGGTCTATCTATCCATCTAATAGGTACTTATAAAGTGATATGTACCCAACATCTTTTTTTAGTTTGTTTGTAAAATGTCCTCACAAGTTCTTGTTTTGACTGATCGGTTCATCAGTTTCCAGCCATTCAAATCCTCATTGTGTTTTATTATCAACCGACAGACAGAACCGCACTGATCCTCCGCTAATGGCCAGTGAACGGCACCTAATTAGCACACAGAAATGTCACTGTGTCATCGGTATTAATGGAGAATGAAGACATTTTCAGAGCTTCTAAATGAACGTGCCATTTACTGTCATTGTAGGGGGGCTTTGCTATAATGGCCGTTTAATGAAAAAAGAACTCTTGTTCTGATGTGATATTACCCTTCCAACAAGTTCCTGTTTTAACACTAAAATACTATAATAATGGATCTAGCTATTTTAGTGGTAACATTGAACAATATGAATAGACACACATATATATTATTATTGTTATTATTATTATTTTAAAATGTTTTAACTGTGTTTAGTATTATATTGCTAATCATGTAAATATTACATAGGAAAGAAGTGATAAGGCTTTTTGAAATACATTTTCGAGGTGTAGCAGTAGATGTAAACAAGCTTTAAAATATAGATTGACTGAATCAATTGACTATTTGAATGTTCGGCCCTCCTCTTGCCTGGTCTTGCTCCTGTACTTTCTGCTCAGCAGGGTGTGCCATGACTGCCTTTTTCTTAAAACAGATTTGGTGAAAAGAACAAATTAAAATTCAGAATGGCGCGTTCTAGATTTGATCAATCGCAAAACAGGGACCGGTGGAGCCGAGCAGAAGCAACCCAGACCAGCCTCCACCCGCCTCAGGCCCACGGAGGGTGGAGCGGACCAGACAGAGGACCACAGCCGAGAAACACAGACACCTTCTTGTTTGTGCTAAAGGTTATCTGGGCCCCTGTGGCTATAGAGGTGGACGCAGCGAGGGAGATGGAGGGAGGAGGCAGTGATTTAGGGTTAAGTAAAGAGCAGATGCCACTCTGGTGTGTTAATGAAATGATGGGAGGGATAGTTGGCGGCAAGAAGACAGGAGCAACGCCTGACGAAACGTGTGTGAGATCGTAAGCGTGCTTTTATTTCATGTTTACAAAAAGTTTTTGTGGGTACGATTTTACAAATAAAAAAAAAAAGAATAAAAAATGCATCTATGTGAATAGTGACATACTGTATGTATGTGTCATGGCACATATTTGGTGATTGTCTTGTGTGGGTTACAAGTAATAAAGTCCGATAGAGGAAATCCATGCAATTTCCACATGAAAATTATTTTTTTTTTACTGATTTGGTTAGTTTGAAATGACCCGTTGCAAGACACTGCAATATGGATAAACACATTCATCATTACTGTAATCAGGGGCTGAAAGACCATTTTCATCTTCGTTTACTCTTCCATGAGTAAAAAGACATGAATCGGTGCAAGGCAATATCTTTTAAAATGGCCTGTTTCCAGAGTTGCTCCCAACAATCGCCCCTATAAAGAGTGATAGTAGAAGATGATCGTAAGAGAATGCCACTTTATTTTCTAATATTTGCGTTTGTGCTTTTTGTGCAGCGCAGTACATACAAGCTTTTACACTCATAACAAGGTTCATGCTGAGACTTTGGGGTAAAACGGGTAAAAAGAACACAGTGATCATGGAGGAGAAATGGAAAGCAAAGATACAAACTAGGCAACAAAAAAAAAGGCCGTGTTTCGTTACGAAGAAGGATAGAGAGTTTGAAAGCTGGAGTAAATGAGCAAATCGAGAAAAGAGGCTGATCACAGGAATAAAAACAGTTCCTGCCGTAATTCGAATTTAGTGAAAATGTGTTCAGCAAAGACTGGAAGGAAATGCAGAGCAAGACTGAGGGGAAAATTAGATTTGGAGGAGAGTGTGTATGTGTGTGTGTGTGTGTGTGTGTGTGTGCATGAGTTAGCATGAACGCTTTCAGTGGCTTATGGGCCAAAACAGAAATAGTGGAAGAGAAAGAGGAAATCCAGGAGGAAAGGGAACACGTCCGCAGCAGAGACACTGAGGCGGGCGGGAGACATGTGGCCCGAGGGCGGCGGTGACATTATCCAGCCGGGACACTCGGCCCCACCGCCCAATCACGGTGGCTCCACTCACTCAGGACGGGATATAACTGGAGCACAGCATCGCACAGAAACGCACTCACCGGACATATTCACACGGAGAACCATTTTAACATGAGAGTAATGAGATCAATTAGACCTGATAAAACCACCAACAACATTTGAACAAACGGAATAGATTTTCTTGCTTGGGTAATTATCTAGTTATCAATAGATTGAAAATATATTGGATTTTTTGAAGTACTGAATTTATAACGGCTCTTTTATATTTATTATATTTTTTAACTACTTTTGTGTTTACTGACAATAATATTCAGCACATTTGCTGTTTTATCTATCTGATTTTGTCCATCAGATGACAGGGTGGAAGAGAGTGGGACAAGCAGGATAACATTTCAAAGCCAACAACACCAAAAGGCGTAGCTGAAGCTTATCTCAGTTTGCACAGTTGAATAAATAAATGATGTCTGCTCAATGGTCTCAATGAAACTGCAGACTTTTATAGAATAAAACCCACATGAACAGAGTGAAAGAGACACACAGCACATGAAGAACGTAATTATCACCAGAATACAACTGATGGTTTATGTAACTTGTAGATGTTGATACTGAGTACTGAGGATCACATTGAAACTTTAAATGTAGATTATTTCAGTTAAATTAACAAAGAAGAGCTAAATACGTAATTTCATCCATGTGTAATATATTTATTATTTGTTTTAAAGACAATATAAGTAATAAGTAAGTTCATAGTAAGGATTTAAGTCATTGGTTAAAGCTACTTATATTTCCTCTAGACATCATTTGTGAATTACCAATGCGCAGCACTTTCATTTATGGCATTTATCAGACGCCCTTATCTAGAGCGGCGAGTGTGTTACCCACTAGGCTACTTCCGCCTGCTGACCCGCCTGGGTCAGGACCGGCAACCAAATTCAGTCTGTAATTTAGTTAAGCAGCACAGAGACACGGAGAAAACGGCCTCAGCGTGAAGGGCCGGGGCCAGAGCCCCCGCGGGAGGAGGCCGCGGCGCGGCCCGGCTCTCGGGGGAAAAGCATGATACGCCGCGATGCAGCGGGAGAGGGGGAGCCTCACTTCCACTTGTCTTCCGCGGCTTGTGAATATTTCAAAGCCTTGTCACTACAATACAGCCCAATCTCTGCCTCCTCCAATATTTGGAGGCTAAATAATTAATGCAATAAAAATCCAGTTTTCACTTTGTCTCAGCCTTTCTTTTCTTAGCAAGGTTCTGAGAAGGACTGTGGGAGAACGAGGTGGAGAAAGACCTGTGAAGGGCCAAAGGAAAATGCCAGATTTTCAAGATTAGACAATACATCTCATTATCTGGGATCCCGTACGAGTGCATGTGGTCAAATGTCTCCTTCACTTATTGATTTTCCCGGGAATTAATATTTAATACGCTATTAGGAGCGAAGAATTGATCTATCGAATGTCCCCTTTGTCCAAGTGTGATTCATTGTACAGGTTCTGTAGAGGTGAGCATATGCAGTATGGATCGGGTTTATATTAAGCATCCTCCTTCATGTTTTATGATATGTTTATGGAGTAATGTTTATAGGCAGAGCATAAAGTAGTCTACAGAACTTACCGGACTTTTACATAGAGATGAGACTGAAAGCAGACACAGGGTGCTTTTTATTGCCTATGTACAAGTTCAGTGAGAAGCCATTTTGGAGCATGTCAGTAGATTCACAGTAAAGTAAAAACTATATAAGCAATAAAGATTAATAAAGTTTTCTGATTCTGGTACAGGTATATTACAGTGAAACTACAGAGATTCCAATACGAGGAATAAAAAGAAACATACAAACTGCAAACATAAGCAAGAATATGAAATTCCTGTGCACAGTGACAATAAAGTGCATGAATCTTATTGCACAACTAAAAAAAGATAATTGTGCAGACATGTTATTGCACTGTTCGGATGGGGGAGGTAGATAAATATAGAGCCATCGTCCGTGACTAAAATAAATACTGAAACCAGAGTGTATTGTACATTTTAATTAGGATAACCCTTGTGGGTTTTGTCATTTTAAGTCATAGTAATTAAATCTTTAATTATCATACCTGTAAAATCTGCTAAACAAGGGCATGACTCCCAGCAACACTGTGTTTGGTAGCCAAAATTCTATTACAGTAACACGGATACCAATATCCTAATACAGTAGCCTGAATTCCGTTTCTTTTATTCTGGCCTTTTCTCTTGTCGCTGATTTTTAATGACGATGGTCATTGAAACACACAAAGATTTGATGACGGCAAGACAAAGTCACCAGATTTGTGCTGAGATGAATTCAACAAGGCAATATGGCCAACTTTTGAAAGACACCCAATGAAGCGTTGTGACTGTGCACTTATTAATAACAAAGCACTAATTGTGCAGAAAAAAACGCAGCCGAATGTAAATCAAAATGCGCTTTTATTGATCGCTTTTAGAGTACGGTGGGCCGAAAGACTGCCGATCACAGATGAACACAGAAAACCTGTTTCAGGAATGAGATGCATTTAAATGCAGAGTTTGCAGAAATGTTGTCTAATAGCTTCGACGGAAACTGTACGATTGTTGCATCATTTCAACATCCCACTCATAGTTTACTTAAAAGTGAAAGTTATTTGCCCGACTCAATGAGAACACTTCTTGAATGAGAACAAAGTAAAAAATATATCTAGTCAGTAGCTAGTTACTGACCTGAGGGAATTGAACAAAACCACAGTTACGTCCTGCTATTTTGGTGTGTTTCGGTTCTTTTTCATTTCATTTACATTTACAGCATTTACCAGACACCCTTATCCAGAGCGACTTACAATCAGTAGTTACGGGGACAGTCCCCCCCAGGAGACACTCAGGGTTAAGTGTCCTGCTCACGGACACTATGGTAGTAAGTGGGATTTGAACCTGGGTCTTCTGGTTCATAGGTGAGTGTGTTACCCGCTAGGCCACTACAACTGTGTTTGTGACGTGTTTGCAGGACGCCTGGTGAGTACCAAATTGAGCCGACCTGTTCCTGCCGTGAACAGACAGAATAAAAGGGGCCTCAGTCTCCTTTTTCGGGGCTGCGCTTGCCGTGCTGTCCACCCCGCCCGCCTCCCTACCGTTTCCCTTTTGCATCACTTCCGGTTTCCCCTGCGCTTCCCCTAGGAGCTGACGCAACTTGTTCGGTGTTTGTTTTTCTCTGTTTTACCGCTTTCTTTGTGTTTATTTGTTGTAATTTGTTTCGTATTTCTTCTTTATTTACAGTATATACTTAGTTGTTAATAAAATATTATTTATATTTCTCCGTTTCGTCTTATTAGATTTTCGTTTTTGTCATTTCCTTCGTTATGGGCCGGAACCCCTAGACTGGCTCGTAACACCACGAAAAGTGAAAAAATGAACTGTGTAGGTTTTCTTCCTGCGCTCTGCTGGTTGCTCTCTGTTTCTGGCCACAGGGGACGTTGAAAGATTCTCCTCCAGGGTATGACCCGGTCCTCACCCAGCTGACCCCTCTTCTGACATCCTATCAGCCATTCTGTCACTGACAGGGCAAGCAGAGCAGAGAAGGCAGCCGCAGAAACCACAACCCCACAACTGGGGTCTGACATCTACAGCGTCTTAGTCATCCAAGACACCTTCTCGCGGTGGTTCCTCGGTCTCTTCTTAAAAACCCTTCCATGTCTCCATGTTGGACGGGCAGGGGGTTGTCAGCCTCACCTCTCAGGGTTCTTCCTACTTCATCCTCTTGTGCTTTCATCTGGCTTATTGGTTTCAATGGAACAAGCAGTGGAGAACCTGCAGGATGAACATATGTAGCAAGTCTGTCCTCCTGTTGCATCATTGCCGTTCCTCTAGATGGTCTGAGAACATCCGAAGAATGACGTCAAGCTGCAAGAGCTGACAACATGTGTCTGTTGTGAAAGTGGAGTTTGAGATTCAGTATCTGAATCTCACATACACATGCATACACATTGAACAAACAAATACAAAATGTATAAATACATTATAATTTTTCTTAGTCTAGCACCCAACACTCTCCGAGCATGCTCTTCAATGACAAGTCTAAGCCTTATCAGGGCTCTTAGTTTGTATACTTGATATTCTATAGAAATCGAACGAGAATTGCTGGTGTCTTCCCATTGTAAGTCGCTTTGGATAAAAGCGTCTGCCAAATAAAGTAAAGTAAAGTAAAGTAAAGTAAAGTATCTCAGAGGTCAAATTTACATGATTATGAACATTTTTGCATCATTTTGGTGTGTTTCCTGCACCATTTTCCTAACCAAACCTGCCTGAAATGGCTTCAGTAGAACGATTCAACCAGAATTTTCTGGAGCATCTTCTAGAAAAGTGTCCACTCACAATGCGTTTGCATTGTGACAGATACAGAACTCTGTTCCAGTTTGATAATAAAAACCATCTATAGATGGGCTGAATGAATGGGCGTGCCTGTCCGCACTGTAATTTCACACTGGTGAGTGAACGGTCCGTCGCCTTGCCGCCGCTCTACCATAAAAAAATCCCACACCTACAGATTATTTTATTAGGCCCCGTAATCAGAAGGTTGCGGGTTCAAATCCCGATCCACCAAGGTGCCACTGTCATGGCACCTTGGCGGATCGGGATTTGAACCCGCAACCTTCTGATTACGGGGCCGCTTCCTCAACCGGTAGGCCCCCACTGCCCCCTAATGTGGCTGTTTGTGGCTGTGCTGACTGTACTTGATGGTTTTGTTGATACCATTCATTAGTTGTGAATTTTTCATCTTAAAAACGAATTCCAAACAATTCTGAAATTGTTTGAACAAAGAAAATATACTTAAGTGAAAGTGAAGTGATTGTCACACGTGATACACAGCAGCAAAGCACACAGTGCACACAGTGAAATTTGTCCTCTGCATTTAACCCATCACCCTGAGTGAGCAGTGGGCGGCCATGACAGGCGCCCGGGGAGCAGTGTGTGGGGACGGTGCTTTGCTCAGTGGCACCTCAGTGGTACCTTGGCAGATCGGGATTCGAACCGGCAACCTTCTGATTACAAGGCCGCTTCCTTAACCGCTAGGCCACCACCAATAATATTATGCATTTCAAGGAGGCTACATAGCCATCACTTTTCCAGTATCAAGGACCCATCAGATCCAATCAAGGAGCCCGTCCTGTTCAGAGAATTTGTGTATTTTCTCACTGTTCAAAAAAATAGCCACAATCCTGTTAAATCAGTGCTTCTTTCTGTGTCCTTCAGATGATAAGATCATAAGTCTCGCCATCCTCTCAAAGACCACACTTGAAGGCTGTGATCTCTCCAGCCAGTGAAGGATCCTTGACTTCTGAGAGGCACCCAGCGTCTCTCCACATCTCTCACAGTTCTTTAGTACTCAAAAGTGCAGCTTAGTGTAAACGCTGATGGAAGGACATGGACGTACAGGAAGCGCTTCAACTACACCGGAATTCTCCGCCCTACTAATCTGGATCTGCAGCATCATAAACATTACAGCTCGGCACAACAGACTATGACCAACACACTTTTTGAACACAATGCGAAGTTCCTCAGACGGCTACACAGACTGAAAAAGTTTAAAACAGACGGATGTTCTAGAAAAAATGAACTCAACGCAACTAGGCTAGTCAGTGAGGATGCAACTTGGTGATCCGAATCAAGGTCAAAAGGTCACGATCCTGGAGCACAAAGGATGTCCAGGCCTGGGAATGACCGCTACTGTTAATTCGCTTATTAGATTACTAGATGGGTTCTACAAGATGAAGTTCGGACTGGTGTGTGTGTGTGTGTCTGGATTGCACCCCCTGAACCCTTGTTCAGATGCAGCGTTCCCCCAAAACTCTAATTCAGAAGATCATCTGAGCACAAACGTGATTGCCATCGAACGCACGTAAGTTGTGACCTGCTGATGGCACAGAGTTTGACAGAGTTTGTATAAATGTGGTGTGCAGGGTGCGTACGCTACCGCCCCTTCCCATAATGCAACAGGGTCCTTTCATTTTCTCTGGAATTCGATGTACACTTTTTTCACATTGCAGCTGATTGCCAGGTCGATTGCTTTCTTGGTGGTAAGAAGACTACAGAGTCACAGGTTCAAATCCCACTTCCTGCCATCGTGTCCCTGAGCAAGACACTTAACCCTGAGTGTCTCCAGGGGGGGGCTGTCCCTGAAACTCCCTGTCGCTCTGGATAAGAGCGTCTGATAAATGCTGTAAATGTAAAATGATGGTAGGGGGACCCCCGACGTGGGAAAATTTCACTTTTAATTGTGAGGGCAAATAAAAAAAAGATAGTTTTAATCGCAAGGTGACGTTGTACGTGACAGAACAGCTCAAAAGCTTCACTTTTTATCATCAACAATGCGCAAAATGAAGGAACCAGATGATCAAGTCGACGAAAGCGCGTCCGCGCCAAAAGAAGCCCAACTTGTGCGCGCTCCCGCGTCTTGGCGCGTCACCGCCGCCCCGCGTGGCTCGATCAGGACCGGAGCGGCGTGAGCGCGCATCAGACGCGGACCCGAGCAGCAGCAGCAGCCGCCCGCCGTCCTCCCGTCCCCGCTCCGCCTCCACCGAGGACCCGGAGCCGTTCCGGGGGGGCGGGATTCACGACACAGCCGGGAGCTCCGGGGGAGGCGAAGAACGCGGGTTCCGGGGGACCGCAGGGGTTCGCGGATCCCCAACTCTTCTAACCCACCATGCGCGCAGCGGCGCGGTCCTAAACGCGATCCGGCGAGGAAAGTCGTTCAAAGACCTCCATCCGCCCAGTGTTGGAGGGTCTGGGGGAGGCTGAGGAAGGCGTCCCGACCCTGCGCCATTTCTAAAGTCTGCTGAGGTACGAGCGCAACTCCACATGTTCGACGTCGAATGCATGTAAAGGGGGTTCGAATGATTCGGATGCGTTTCTTTTAAAAATGTGTTTTGTTTTTGCTTCGTTCCAAATTTAATACACGTACATTTAACAAACAACAAGAAAAAAAAGAAAGCTGAATTTGCCATCGAAAAGTAGCCCAGTGACCGCGAGGTTCGAGCGTGATCCGAACTTTTAATTCCGCGGTTTGGCCGCGGTTCTCCGCGCTGTCCGCGGTGCTGAAAACGCGCGCAAGGTGCGCGTCCGTGGACACGCGAGCGAGCGAGCGCGCGCGCGTGCGTGCGTGCGCGCGTGCGATCGCGCGCCCTCAGGGGGGGCCGGTGTGGCGGGAGTGACGACCCACTCGGGCGAGTGAGACGTCTTGTCAGAAGCGCTTCGCGTCGCTGCGTGACGTCACCGCGCACTCTGACCCCGGACTCGTTTCGGACTCGTTTGGGGGCCCCGGGCCAACCTGGCGGGCCCCCTGTGGAGATCATGCCCGCAGTCCGCACCGCGCATCGGATTCATTCCGATCCGTTCCGTTCTAAAAAAAAAAAAAAACTATTGATGGACGAATAAAAGAATGGATTCATTTGCATTATATGGTAGAAAAATGACCGAAACCGAAATTTCAAATTCAAATTCAAATTTTATTTGTCACATACACAGTCATACACGGTATGATGTGCAGTGAAATGCTTTCTGCAACTGCTACAGACCACAGTATTGCAAATGTTGCAAGTAAACAGTGAACCAATATGCAAATATTGCAAACATAACCAAATATTACACTTTTACGTCTTTAACATAAAATATGTGTAACTGGTAGGGTGAAGGTGTGCAAATGAGTTACAGTTTTCAGCATATCACCATGCACAGCCTTATGGCTTTTCCTTCTCCGTAAACGTGTTGCACACCGTGCAGCAGTTTGTAGACGCCCCCCCGTGCGGCGAATCTTTTTCCAATTTAAGAATAAATAACATGCGGGTTAAGCACATGATCGGGTATTTTCAGCTCGGACCCGCGTCCCTTACAGGCGTTGCGCCGGGGCCAAGGCGCGTCTCCAGCGCTGCACTGCTCTTCTGTCCAACCTGTGAAAGCGAATCTGTCTTCGGTGCGAGAGAAGCGTCGGGCTGGTTATAACTGTAATATTAATATGCGTTCACCCCTGACACGCAGCTATTACGGCGAGGGGGACCGCCCCGTTCCCGGTGGCAGTGCCGTGGTCTGAACGGACAGCGGTGTGTAAGACTCCCCCCCCCCCCTCCCCGTGGAGTGAGATATCATGTGACAGGCTGTGTGACAGGGGTGGCCAGTCGGCGTGATTTAGCCGCCAATCGCGTCTGTTTATGGCCGAAGAGCCGCGGTGGCGAGGAGGCGGGATAATATCATGCAAGTGCTGGGAGTCTCACTTGTAGACGCGCTGCAAATCATGGCGTGAAGATCATAGCCGGGAAGCGATTAAACGTCACCACTGAGTGTGTGTGTGTGTGCGTGTGTGTGTGTGTGTTTAAGGTCTCCACAAGGTTCAGGCGTGACTCCTCGTCCCCAGAGCGTCATCAGTCCTCCCCCGCTCTCTTCCCCACGCGCACAGCGTCCAGCCGCCATTGCTGCTCCAGTCACCCGCATAACATCCCCCATCCCTGCCCCGCCCAGCATCCCCTCCCCCTGCTCTCACATTCCCGTGGACCGGACGCGGTTGCCATGCGGACCCCCCCAGCCTCGCATGACCCCGCAGCACGCAGCCCGTTTATATATGTACAGATAGTTCTAGAATGAACGTGCGTTGAGCCCGGAGACGCGGCTGAAATTTCCTGACAACTGCTTAACAAGGACAAAACATGAAACGAACCAGAGGGTCACCACAGCCACCACCACCATTACAACTACAGCTATAGGGATCTTCAAATGGACCAGTAATATCATTATGGACACGTAATCTAGACCATGACACTGAATACATCCTGGACTTCTCCAACCCTACAACTGTAGGACTTATCATTATATCATATCCAGCCCTGCACTGACACCATTTGCAGGCTCACTCTACCCTGGAAGGGGGTCCCTCTCTGTATCACTCCTTCCCAACGTTTCTTCCTTTCTTTTTTTTCTCTCTCCTAGAGTTTTTTTTGTGTGCAGAAGGGTCAAGTGTGTTGGGGTATCAACTATAGGGCCTGTCAAAGCCCATTGAGACATACTGTATGTGATCGGGCCCGGGTCTTTATTCCCAGAGGACCTGTATTTAGGTGTCCCACGTCTGTCTCGGCCGCGCCGCTCGCTGTAGGGATGATTCGCGGCCTCGTGGCACGGGGTGGGAGGGGAGAGCGGCTCGCCACCTGGATGATGGGGTACACCTGTTTGCTGTTTCCATGGCGATGACGTGCCATTTCACTGCGACAGACACGGTACGGTGTCCTGGGCGCGGTGTCGATGTCACATTGATGGCCAGTGTAGGAAACCCAGTAAATTGTGTGTGAAGCTGTAAGTCCTCTTTAAAGTGACGGAGTCGTATTCCACCCATCACCCATCATCCCTCCTTTCATGGCTCTCGACTTTTCTATTTGTATTAAGACTCTTAAGTCATTTACATTAATAATCAGAAGTTACCGCAGATGCAAACAAATCTCAGGGAATGAATTGTTCTTAAAATGCCTTTCATTTGATAAAATTGTCACAATAAAAATGAATTGTGCTTCCAGGCTATTATTCGCGACGGTTTTTGTAGACGGTTTATGAGTCTTTTAAGGAAGCACCACTAGATGGGGCTGGACTAACTTGGAACACTTTGTCAGGTGATTAAGGTATTTTCCTATGCAAGGCCAATAGGTTTTATAGCGCCCTCTTGTGTAATTTCCAAATTACAAACGAAACCGTCAACTACGTCGATGAATCAACTTTATTTCTTAAATAGATACCAAAGCTGGATTCAAATCAAATGGAATTTATCTCCAACTTTGCAGGAAGAAATAATATCTTTTGTTTTATTATAGCCAGGTTGAGATGAGCAGTGGTGTTTGCTCAGATGAATTTGACTTCATATCTTTTGTCAGGCCTCTGACAAGGGCTAATAGGAAAATGAGTAATCAACAGGATTTTCAAAAAGCTCATTCAAACTCTTATTCACTATCCATAACCACTGAATATAAGGGCAGTGGTGGCCTAGCGGTTAAGGAAGCAGCCCCGTAATCAGAAGGTTGCCGGTTCGAATCCCGATCCGCCAAGGTGCCACTGAGGTGCCACTGAGCAAAGCACCGTCCCCACACACTGCTCCCCGGGCGCCTGTCATGGCTGCCCACTGCTCACTCAGGGTGATGGTTAAATGCAGAGGATAAATTTCACAGTGTGCACCGTGTGCTGTGCTGCTGTGTATCACATGTGACAATCACTTCACTTTCTTTTCAGTTTCTGAATCCTGAGCTGGGTCACCTTTCTGAACATTTGGAGCAGATAAGGATGCAAACCCTAACTGAACCAGTGCAAAATAAATTATTCATGCATATAATGTGTTTAGAATTAAATGAATATACAATAACTGTTCATATCATATATTATTTTATAAATGAGGCAGTTGTGGCCTATCAGGCAAGATGCCACTGAGGTCCCCTTGATCCAGGTACTGTCTCCACACACTCTCCTTTCATGGCTGCCCACTGCTCACTGAGGGTGATGGGTTGAATGTACACTTACATTTGCGGCATTTATCCAGAGCGACTTACAGTCAGTAGGGGGGAGACACTCAGGGTTAATTGTCTTGCTCAGGGACACAATGGTAGTAAGTGGGATTTGAACCTGGGTCTTCTGGTTCATAGGCGAGTGTGTTACCCAATGGGCCACTAACCATGTAGAGGACACATTTTGTGTATCACAATGACTTTTTTCAGTGACAATTTTGCTTTAAAACAACAGAACATTTAAACTCTGAGAGAAACTAGAGACACATGAGCAAACTTGTCATTGTAATTTAGATGGATGACTGGGCTGGATAAGATTTAGTCTTTTCAGTTCAGTGTTTACATTTCCAGGAGTCTTTTTATCCTTGGCTGCCAAACCTCACCTTTTATAAGTGTTATTTCCACCATTTTATAGCCCCCAACACAAGATCTAATATGTTGAAGTGCTCTCGGAATTTCCTTCATTTCCAAGATGTTGAAAGGTAAGCATCTGATGGTTAGACTGCACTCTAAGTGTCCTTAAACCTCCAAGAAGATCTCAGTAAACCTCCCGCCACTCTCAGGCACCACACTTTGCCCGTCAACACCACCCCACTTTTTTATGGTGGCAAAAACAAAACTGCTCCTGTCAGTGAGTCTTATGCCTGCAGGATGCCTGCAGGGTAAAAGCGCACTCAGGGGTTCCTCACCGCCTTCAACCTGCTCATGCAGGACTCATGTCAGTTCTGGACATTAGCGGTGTGAGTAAGTGTCGGTGCAAGTTAGAATATGAACTCTACCCAGACTAGACATCGTCACACCAAAATAACACAAGAGGGAGAGGAAATATCTTATATTGTGCCAGAAAATCGCAATTACGATAGATAGATAGATAGATAGATAGATAGATAGATAGATAGATAGATAGACAGATAGATAGATAGATAGATAGATAGATAGATAGATAGATAGATAGATAGATAGATAGATAGATAGATAGATAGATAGATAGATAGATAGATAGATAGATAGATAGATAGATAGATAGATAGAAGTTCTGGAACTTTATGCACTGGGTTGCCATGGGTACACTGTATTCAGCCATGAATAGCAAGGAGCTGTGAGCTCGGTAGGGCACTTAAGAGGGACAATTGCATCTCTGTTTTGTTCATCAGCATGTCTTGCACTTACGTCTAGAGCAAGTGTGTAAGGCGTTTGAGGTGCCTGTGGTTTAAGAGTTCGTGTGCTGAGCGAGGGGAGTATTATGGTTGGTGGAAGCGTGTGATGGACATGTTAATACTCTGGTTAAGATTATTTCCTTGTGGTCTCTTATGGACTATAAAGCTAGCGTGCACAATCTGGCCCTGGAGGAGCGCAGTGTAAATATATTCGGATATGAAAGGGAATGCGTTTTTCTTGATAATAGCGTTTGTGCTGCCCTGTCGCTTGGTAACATCAGAGGTCAGGTTGTACCATGGCTGTTTAACGTGACTTCTGACTGTGCCTCAATCCACACAGAGGTTCACTAAAATCCACTTTGGACTGAACTGAGTTTGAATCATTGGTGTATCATTAATTAAAGATGCCATTATGACTTTACTGGGTTATTGGTGCAGAACTGCCCCCGGTTCACCAT
The DNA here is from genome assembly GCF_900700375.1 of Denticeps clupeoides. NCBI lineage: Eukaryota > Metazoa > Chordata > Actinopteri > Clupeiformes > Denticipitidae > Denticeps > Denticeps clupeoides. The sequence continues at coordinate 1,334,794 of NC_041709.1, forward strand.
GAGCATGCCCAGCAGAAATTCTCCCATTTAATCATTTCAGCCATTTAATAAAAGTCATCTGCTTTATTGCTCTGTATGTAGCAGCCTGTGGCTGTGCATGTACCCTGTCTGAAGGTCAACTAGGTGATAAATCTGATAAATGACTTTAAGGCCTGTGTCAGCACTTTGAAACATCTCAGTGTTTTTATTTAAGGCGTCTGAGGACTTTAGAGATAATTTAAAGAGGAAGCTGTCACACTTTTTTTCTATGTGACCCACTAGCCTGGGCAATATATAAAAAATGGATGTAGTAGTAGTTCATATCGTCGATATGTAATGTCAAACAGCCTAAAAATACTTCATATTTAATTATTGCTTTAACTGCTTTAATTATGACAGAATTTGCAATCATTTATTTTATCCTATTGATGACATGTTCCCCTTTAAAGTCATTGTCAGTGGTATATATTATAATGCTGAAGTCTAAACGCTGCAAATAAACTGCATTGACTTTGTAATATCAAAATGACCGAATCCATTGTTATCCCTGATCTGTTATACTGAGCAGAGAAGAATCCTGGGAGAGACAGGATCACAATAATATTACACAGATGCTCCTTTACAGTAATCATTCTGACCTATTACAGTGTTTGCTGTCACACCGTCCCATAGCACTGCTTCATGAGTGACGAGTGAGCTTAAAAACTCAATCTAAGAATTCTCTGTAAGGTTTTTTCATTCGAAATTTTGGTATAATAATACACAACAGTGTTAATATCCCAAGGTGCACTGCTCCCTCTCAACTTATCTATAATCATTTAGAGCCAAACACATTCACATATGGCTACAAATAAAGTTCTCTTGGTTTAATTAATAAGCATGGAGTAATTTTGTATCGCTGCATCAAATTGCATGAAATTGCTGTGAAATTTTAGATTTAATGATTTATTGAGCTGTTCACTACAGACTGGGAATAACACTCATTTGTTGTGAAGTACAGATTTATACCTCTACTAAATTCTACTTTTCAACATAATAATACAAGCATTTCACTGCATATCATACTGTGACAAACAAAATTTGAATTTGATAATAATAATTATCATCATCATGATTACTCTGACATAATATGTTTGCCGTAATCCTAGACCTGACTGCTGAAAAAGAATCACAGGCACTTGCTCTGTTATTGCGGTTAAACAGCATTATTCATTGCATTCAGTGATAAGATAAAATTACATATAGTACATATCTGTACAATTGTACAGATTCATTTAATAAATTAGCCGATAATCTTATTGAAGAAACCTTGTATTTTTAAGGTGTATTGTGTGTGTGTACATATGTTTTACATTTACAGCGTTTACCAGAGGCCCTTATCCAGAGCGACTTACAATCAGTAGTTACAGGGATAGTTCCTCCTTGAGGAAACTCAGGGTTAAGTGTCTTGCTCGGGGACATGATGGTAGTAAGTGGGGTTTGAACCTGGGTCTTCAGGTTCATAGGCGAGTGTGTTACCCACGAGGCCACTACCACCCTGTGCATGTTTTATATGTTAGATTTTAATAAATTACATATATATCTGTGAATATGATGTATTTACAGATAATTCTCAAGTTTTTATGAGGAACAGAAGTGTGTTTAAAACCCTTGAGAGCACCGTTGTGTGTCACTGCACATTATAGGCAAATTCACTCAGCCTCGTCTAGAGGGTCGTGTCAGATAAAGTGCCACTGTGGCCTGCCGCAGCGAGCAGTGTGTGTTTCTGCGGCTCCTGCTCTAACGCTGTCTTGTACCCATCTAATGATTTGGGGACAGAATGGATTGCCAACCATGCCATTTAAAGGAACGATGCTATGCAGTGTGCCCAAGCATTCTACTTGGAAGGGTGTGTGTGTGTGTGTGTGTGTGTGTCTGGTTACCCCGCTCTTCAGCAGTCTGATGTATCATTATCTATTGTACAATATACCGGGGGGTCAGGGGTCAGGGGACAGAGCTCGCTCAGACTGACTCATGGGGCATGATATCCCTAATGCACTTCTGTCTCCTTTGCTGTCAGGCTCCACAGAGCATATCTGTCAGGATCTTGGCGGTCGACTGTGGTCGCGTTAGTGTAAGCTGTCCGAGCCGATTGCCCTTATTGAAGTCTGACACTGGAACCTGGTTTGTGGTTAGTGCCATGTTCTCCCAGGGTTCCTGTGAGCCTGCTATGCAGCGGTAGGATTTACTGTCAGAATGGGACCCAAATTGTGGTACGACGAGGCATCTACATCCTGTAGAACAACCATGTTTGAACATGGCCCTGCGTTTTTCCCATGCATAATGCATCAGTGTCATGCAACGTTCTTCACACAGCTATCTAATTACGGCATCTCCAGGGGATGGGATTAAGGGCCATCTCGTCTGCCTAAGATGTGGTAATGGACGTCCTGGTTTGGTTCATTACATTTTGTGTGTACGTGCACACGTGTGTGTCTGGAACTGCGTGGTTGGAATGGACATCTTTGACAGCCCTCTGTGTAGAAATCAGAGGTGCCTTTTCCCACATTATGCCATGTTCTGTGTCAGGGGCCACAGTGGGAAAAGGAGCTCTTAGCATCACCGTCACCCGTCCGCGATTCCCACTTCCCCAGAGGCACGTCTCCCCGCAGTCTATTTCTGCGATGGCACATTAATATCTCCCCTTGTATATGATTTTTACTCTCGGGAAGTTCGTTGCAGCTCTGTTGCCTTTTTCCCGAGCGCAGATGGGCTGATTGCATTCGTGGCGCCGGACGGGATTGGATTAGATTTGTCTGATTTGATTCGGTTAGGTACATGTCAGTAGCGGACAGCTGGTTTTATTGGGCCAGACGGATGTACCCAGCTGAGGGGTAAAGGGCCTTTGCCGTGAAAGTGTGTGTGTGTGTGTGTGTGGGGGGGGTGGCATCTAACCACCGAACCATGACACAAATATCATAGCCATAAATATTATTTTAATGTATCACACCATTTTTAAAAGGGTACTTTTGCACAGGACCATGTGTTTAGTTCATTTGTATTCCTGTTTTTCATTCTGGTCATTCTGGTAACGTTCATGCTATTTTACATTAAATAGTTCCATCTTTTTTGTTAATTTCTGAAAGATGTCTAGACGACATCAGAATCTCTCTCCACCCTTCACCACTGCTGGGATCCCATCATTGGGCTGACAGGCGTCTCCTCACACCAGTATTTATCACATCATCGGTATAGACACCTCAGATCTGCCTCTGGACCTTTTCAACGTAGCAGCATTTTGTAGAAGTTTGTAGGTAGAAGTTTGGTAGAAGTTTGTAGTGCTAAATTGATGATGTGAATCTGGCCTACACTAAAAACCCTGTCCTTCCATGGCAGCAGCTCCAGAATGTTGTTCGTAACGCACTTCCACCAGCTATGCTACAGATGACGGCTCAGTCAGTGATGGCACTGTTGAGGTCTGGTCCATCACCACCTCAAATACGGCGTTAGTGATGTGGAGGGTCTGAATGACGTCAAGGAGAAGGGTGCACATTTGTGCTCGCTGCGATTTGTTGGAATACGTTTACGTTTATCCAGAGCGACTTACAATCAGTAGTTACAGGGACAGTCCCCCTGGAGCAACTTAGGGTTAAGGGACACCATTGTGTGCTCAGGGACACAATGGTAGTAAGTGGGATTTGAACCTGGGTCTTCTGGTTCATAAGCAAGTGTGTTACCCACTAGGCTACTACCACCCCTGTGGTAGCCTTCACACTGGGTCAAAGGTTGTTGCTCAAGAGGGCAGGTACCACGTTCAAATGCTCAATATATTGCAGATGAACTCACTTTGAGCAGGGTTCAAAGGTCGGCAAGCCATCGATGGAAATCTCAGCCCCAGTCAACCCTATCACGGCGAAGGCTACGACCTTTCAATACCACTTAATCAAATAGTCCAGTTTTCCATTGGTTGTTTTCACGCCCAACCTCTCGGCCATTGTTTCTCTATTGGTCTGTGACGCTATCACTTTGCCGGTCTGCCATCCACCTTTCTGACCTCGCGTTTACTCTCTCGTTCTCGTTCTCTTTCCTATCTCTCTCCGCCATCACTACACTCACTCAATATCTCTTGTATCTGTTCATCTTCTCACCTCTGTGCCCCATCAGAGTCTCATCTCAGGTTTTTTTTTTTTTGTGGTTTTCCCCTCATTACATCACCCTGATGTCTGGCTCCATTTCAATAGTTTTGATAGTTTTCAGGTCGTCGGCTTTGTGAGAGAAATGACTTGTGATGCCATCAACCTAAGAGAAATGCTCACAGTCAGGGTTACATCTCAGTTTTTATCTCCTGCTTCACCCTCTCTCTCTCTCTCTCTCTCTCTCCCTGCAGGGTGTTGATGGAGAGGATTTCGAATGACAGCCGGGACAGTGGTCATCACAGGCGGAATTTTAGCAACTGTTATCTTGCTATGTATCATCGCAGTGCTGTGCTACTGTAGGCTGCAGGTGAGCCAACTTCCTTCACCTCGAATGATTATTGACGTCCTCTGAGAACCAAGAACAGGGCCTGGATTTGGGTTCCGAGCTCCCTGGCCTGGAGAGTTGGTGTTTCAGCATCCTGTTGCATCCTCTAGATGTCAATAAGCATGTGGTGTGTGTTTGTGTGTGTGTGTGTGTGTGTGTGTGTGTGTGTGTATATATATATATATATGTAGAGAGAGAGAGAGAGAGACACACACACATACAGTCCAGGCCAAAAGTGTGGACAACTTCTCATTCAACGTGTTTTCTTTCTTTTTATGAACATTTACGTTGGTAGATTCTCACTGAAGGCTTCAGAACTATGAATGAACACATGTGGAGTTCTGTACTTAACAAAAAAAGGTGAAATAAGTGAAAACATGTTTTATATTCTAGTTTCTTTGCTCTGGTTACTGCTTTACACACTCTTGGCATTCTCTCAATGAACTTCAAGAGGTCGTCACCTGAAATGGTTCTCCAACAGTCTTGAAGGAGTTCCCAGAGGTGTTTAGCACTTGTTGGTCCAGCTCACCCCAAACCATCTGGATTGGGTTCAGGTCCGGTGACTGTGGAGGCCAGGTCTCCACTTTTTGTTAAGTACAGAACTCCACATGTGTTCATTCATAGTTTTGTTGCCTTCATAAATGGTCATGAAAATAAAGAAAACACATTGAATGAGAAGGTGTGTCCAAACATTTGGCCTGAACTGTGTGTGTGTGTGTGTATCTGGAATATATGCAAGCTGGTGCTTTTGCTTGGTGATGAAGTCGACGTTTGATTAAACAGCTCTCCACTCGGATTCCACTCGGCTCACAGCAACACAGCTCTCCTCTACTACTGAGACCCAAGTAATCCTTTTCATTCAGAGGCACGTGTCCCGTCCTGAAACTTGTCTTTTTTACTTTGACCTGCTTGTATGCGAGGCACCGCAGACAGATTCAGGAGACAGATTCCCCGTGCATTTACTGTAACACTGAACAATTCGAATGTGTGGGTCTGTAGCTCACGCCGCTGGTGATGCCAGCCCTCACTGACAACTGGCTCATGATAGAATCTCCTGACCTGTAAAACCCATGCATGGAAATTATGACACTGGGACAAAGAGACAGTAATTACATAATGTATGGAACTAAATTGATTGGATTTTGGTGTCCTAATGAGACTCCTTGTTCATGATTATGTCAGTAGGCCTGTAGCCATTTCAGTGTTTCGTGTAGACAGAGCAGTGTTCTTTGTATCAGTGTATTAGAAGCAGGGATTGGAAATTATTTGAAATCAAATATAAAAAATGTCAACAATTCATCAACAGTTCGTAGAACTGCCGATACCTGCCTGTGCTGTGCTGGAACTAGCCAGAAAAAAAATGCACGATAAATGGCTTTAGTTGATGTCTCTATTCATTTGCATAATGATTTTTTTCATCTTCTTGCCTTGCATCAAAACCACTGGGAAAAGCAAATGGGTGGAAAAAAATAATAGTCTAATATTTAGTGAATTAGAAAATTTACATGGATTTTCAATTCAGATAGGAAAATGCTATTCTATATGGGAGAGAAAATACCAGTAATAAAGCATAATATTTTCTATAAATACATATGAAGATATTTTTGCATTTTCTTCCTTTTGAATGGTTGCCATGGGAGCTGGATCTTCTAACGGTGCTAATCGACAATAAAAAGAAGAAAAAAAGAAAGTATATTTAGTTGGAATTTGGTTGCCAGTGGAAACAACTTTAGACTCGCAGGCTTTAATGAGCCAGGCTGAGCAGTTAGGTTTCATGCATCCCAGGTTACACGACTGAAAAGCACGCTCTTCTGCTGGTGTGATTTGCGTGGGAGCGTGGAGGTTTGCTGACTGAACTAATTCAGTGATAACCAGCAATGTACAGACAGTGCAGCAAGGTCAGCCAGGACGTCCTGAGGCATTAGTGGGATTGATGGGTCTAATTGTTCATTCCTCTACAGCAGTCGCTGATCCCAGCACTTACCTGACACCTTCATTTTCCATTTCTCTCCTCTGCTTTCTCCTAACTTCAGTACTATTGCTGCAAGAAGGAAGAGTCGGAGTCGGAGGAGGAGGAGCCGGACTTCGCCGTCACATCGCGACTGCCAGCCGTGCATTCTAACCACAACCTCCTGACGGCATCCGCGGTGGCCACCACCCCCAACGGGCCGGCCCTGTACACGCCGCCGGTGGCGCGCAAGCTGACGCGCTCACAAACGTTCTGCCCCTCCTGCACCCACTACGAGGTGCCGTTCTACCTGCAGCAACCCGAGGGCCTCCGCAACGGCGGCGAGCGGCTCAGCTACCGGGGCTTCCAGCAGCAGTCGCTGGAGCTCCCCATGGAGCTGCCGGTCCCCGCCTACCCTAAACTCAACCTCACACGCTCCATCACCATGAGGGAGATGTTCACTCGCAGCTGCAGCATCAGCACAGACGTCTAGACACGCCCCCTAAACTCCACCTCAACCAAGATGACTTGCAAGGGGCCTGAAAGGGGCTGAGTGCCCGGGGGCCGATGTCTGAGGCAGCGTGAGGGCCGTGCAGGGGAGCACAGATGGTTGTATTCACGCTGACATCTGGCCTACTGAGCGCCGCTGCTGGACTGGAGTGGGAAGTGAGGCGATCCAAATGGAAAGAATGAGGCTCCCTCTGCCCCCGCTGAACTCTCCGTCACCCTTATGACCAAGACTCTGCCCTGTTCAGACAGGCTGGACGCAGCTGCAATCACGCTTGGGGCTCGGTCCCGAATTAAACCGTCAGGCGACTCAACAAAGGGCTTCTGGAGAGTTCGGTGAGATGGGGCCCTCCCCAGGAGCAAGCACATTGGTGGAAGTGCCCGATCGCGATTTAGGGGTACAGTGACATAGTTTTTGTACATAGCCACAAAAAAGTCTGTATTGTTTTTGTATCGTTCACGTGGCTTAAGTGGCAAGTGAGTTTGAACAAAATTACCAAATTTGGACTCACACAGTTTTACAAGAACTTCTTTACCCCAATTGTCTCTACTTCATGGCTCCTTGCAATAATATTCGTTTCTTTTGTAGAGTATGTGGAAAAATTACAAATGTGGAGGGCAATTCGCCTCGAGTGCAGTCAAATTTAAATACTATTAAATACTTCTCACCATTACACTTGTTTTGCTATTCAAATGGTCGTTCATGATTATGCTGCACCAGATTTCCCAGAATGAAGGGGTGCCATTTTGCCCGACTCAACTGTATGCAAGCTTTTGACCTGTGCTGAGGCAGCACCTCTTCTTTAGAAATCAAGACCGAGATCTGTGGCCGCTTCTCAGTCCACAGTCGAACAGTGGAATTGATTTTTCTTTCCCAGGGCCTCACACAATGGGGATTTTTATGGGGGATTCCAACCAACCTCTAATGTTTTCACAATTGTGTCTGTGCTGTGTGCCCTGACTAATTTTCCTTATTTATCTCCTATCCTACACCTATACACACAGACGCACACCTGTAACCATGCACATTCACAGCATACATCTACACTTAATGTTGTTTTAACAGAAATATATAGAGCACATTCAGTTCAATAAAACTAAACCAACTATTTACATATACAGTGAACATTATTATTATTATTATTATATTCACGTTCATCTTTACAGCATTGTTGTTTTTCTCAGTATATTGTATACTTTAAGGTTTTGATGCTTTCTTATATTGTGTTCCAGTTCTGAGGTGATGCAGACATTGTTATGGTGTAAAGTGTTAGAATAATGAACACAGTGTTGTAAATTAAACATTTAAAAAGTGCTTCTCACTGTGCACATGTCGTCATTGATTATGTTTCCAGATTAGTTCAAATTAGTGAACAAATGCAGAAATGCATCAACCATGTGACACTTACACGTGACAACAAATGCAAATTGCAGATCTATAACTTTTTCTCGTATGGCTGAGCACTAAGGAATGTTGTAAAGAATGATTGTTGATCTGTGACTTATGAGTGAGGATCAGCTCAACGTGGTGACTTCCCAGCTGATTTCTGAAGAGCCAGTACTTTATACAGCCTTCATTATGGCATCTTTCACTGTGGTTTGGAACAGTGAGAATGTGGGGATGTAGTTAAGATACTGTGCTGTGCTTGCTGTTCGCTGTTCTCATTGTCTACAGACAGTGTTGAGAAGAATTCTTTGGAAATGTAATTGGTTACAATTACATATTACTCTCTTTAAAATGTAATAGTGTAAATATGTATTACTATATACAAGTAATGTAATTAATTGCATTATGAATTATTAAGAATAACACTGTAAGAATTGACTAACCGCAATGACCAACAGCTTCATCTGAGCTTGTTTTCTGTTATAACAAATTCTATTAGTAACAGAATAATGGTGGCATACATGTGTATTAAGACTAATGCTCCCCCAAATCTTCACAGCTCACCTGAAGCCACATACAGACAATTTAAAATGCAGTTTTAGAAATAAAACAGTGGGTCCAAAACCATGGTCTCTAATGGTGGTTGCCTTGGATCATTCTGAACCACCAAGGTGCCACTGAGGTAACCTCCAGCAAAGCACCGTCCCCACACCCTTCTCCCCAGCACCTTTCATGGCTGCCCACTGCTCACCAAGGGCGATGGTTAACTACAGAGGACACAACTGCAGTGCTTCACAACGACAATCACTTCTCTTAATTTATAATGTGTCATGTTCCTAAGTCTAGGGGGTCTAAGGGTGTGGAGAGGAGGACGTCCACTGATACATACAGGACCAAACAAGGCATACAAACAGTGCTTTTATTAACAGTGAGCTAACAGGTCCAATAAAACAGCTAACCAACATCAGTACAGCGTAATGGAAGGGACGGTGCAGCGGGGACAACTCAAACACGCACACAAGTTCACAAAAAGGGCACATAAAGCTAACAGGCTACCACAAGCTAACAACAAAGGGTCTATCACACAAAGCAACAAGAAACACGAATGAGATCCCCAACGGAGCTCCTTGCAGATCTCTGTGGACCCTGGGGACCTCCCGAAAGAGGAAGGGCCTAGCAGACACTGGGGACCTGCCAAGCACCATCCGAAGTCTCTTTATATAGGTGCAGGTGACCAATGGCAGATGGTAGGTGGAGCTGGAAGGCTTCAACTCCTCCCACGAAATCAACCTAAAAGAGACAGGACACAAAAACACAGCCAGACACGCAGAACACGTGGGAGCGTACGTCCTGGTTTCTGGATTCTGTCCCACTCCTCTTTGCAGATCCTCCCTGACTGAGGGAATGAGGTTCTCACACAGGACTTGATGGTAAATGGCACCATGCATTCTCCTCAAACCATCCTTTGATGCAGTAAAGATGTCTTGTCCCCTTGGCAGAAAAACATCCCCAAAGCATAATGTCATAGGCAGCATTGCTCCTCCTCCAAACACGGCGAGTTGAGTTGATGTCAAAAAGCTTGATCTTGCTCACATCTGACCACAACATTTTCACCCAGTCCTGCTCTGAATCCTTTTGATGTTCAGTGTGCTTCCTGGAGCAGTGGGACATTGCGGTCACTGCAGGATTTCAGTTCTTCACGGTGTAATGTTTTACCAACTGTTTTGATGGTCACTATGGTCCCAGCTGCCTTGAGATCATTGACAAGTTCCTCCCGAGTATTTCTGGGCTGGCTCCACACCGTTCTCATCTTCACTGAAACTCCACGAGGTGAGATCTTGCATGGAGCTCCAAACCAAGGGAGATTTATAGTTCTTTCATTTGTGAATCATGGCACCACCTCCTCAGCCAGCTGCTTGGCGATGGTCTTGTAGTCCATTCCAGCTTTATGTAGGTCCACAGTCTTGTCCCTGACATCCTTGGAAAGCTCTTTGGTGTTGGCCTTTGGAGCAGAATTTGGCATCTGGATAGATTTGTTGTTTCTATGGACTGATGTCTTTTGTACAGGTCATGAGTTGAGAAGCTCCCAATGTCAGCTCTACTATGTCATCCGTAAAATAGGTGTGACAATACTAGCTTTGAAATAATAAGTTGCTTATTAACGCTGTCAAAATTAACAAGCTAAATGCTATTTAACACACTTTGTCTACCATACGCTCATGGATTTGATCAAAATTTTTAACTTTCTGTCGCAGAAGACAGAATTCTATTTATTAAATAAATACGTACAAAAGGACAGGAGAAAGCTGCACGTATGGTTCTGTGTGTTTCATATGAGTGCACATGGAACATGTTTTTAGAAAGAGAAGATGTCTGTCCAGAATTTGTGAGGAAGTGAGGAAATCTCTGCTAAAGGATGAATTATTTACAGACATAACCACTTCCTTGGCAAGCAAAGGCCTTGGAGGTGTATCAGGGTTTTTATGGCATGCTTTCAACCCTACTTTCTCACTGTGCATACCCCCCCCACCGCCGCCATCTCCTTCCGCATCAGACACTACATCTTTCTCTGTCCCCCCCGGGGGTGAGGATGTGGGGTGTTACACACAGTGTTTTATAACCTTTTTCTGGTAATGCCAGTGAAAGCCATGAATTACAATGCAAACCGACACGCTGTCCAATCCTCCGTCAGCGTCGGCTGAGGATGAATATAAACACCTTACGTGTGCTGGACTGTCCCGTGAAATGGTCAGATTATTGGTATTTGAGACACATGAAAATGTGCGTCAGTGTCATGGATCAGCCGGGTGCCGGGTTCGCATATATTATTTCATCCCAGATAGGTCTGAACACAGGATCTCAAAAAAGCCCTCCCCAGTATGTCTGGTCATGAATAAAGCATGGCTGAAGAGGGCCAGCTGAATGTTCCCTTTTCTTTTATCATTATTTCCACCTCTTTTTCACTCCATTCCACTACACCTCCCTGTCATGGGCCAGGCGGGGTTCTCTCGGACGTGCACTTTGGTGATGGTTCAGAACCATTAGCACAGTCAACTCATATGGAGCCCAGTATTTCCCTTGCATCATTAGTGCAGCTCCGAGTCTGTACGACCAAACACGGAGTCATTTACCCCCCCGAGGAATCAGGAACAAAGGACATGCAATGCGGCAATATTATCAACTACATACTTACATTCAAGTTTTTGGGGTTTTTTTTGTTATTGGCCATAATACTGAATGTTTAGGAAAATTCTGGCGTTAGAATGTAGAAGAACAGCACATTCAATTATAGATAATGCTGTGTTTGCCTGTGTTCTTTCAGCTTGTCCTCCTACCATCCGGAAAAAGGCACCGAAGCATTCGGGCCCTCACTGCCAGACTCTGCAACAGCTTCATCCCACAGGCCATCAGGCACCTGAACACTCAGGTACTTTCCCCTCCCCACACACACAGACACACACACTACCTCAGTTATATTGTATGATAATCTATCTGTAATATCATCTACTAATGCACTGCTCCATTTTGCACAGCAATATTTGCACTATTTTACTTGGCACATATATTTATTATTCATTTCATTTACATTAACATTTCCAGCATTTACAACAACAACAACAACATTTATTTCTTATTTAGCCCAAAATCACATACAGTACGTCTCAATGGGCTTTGACAGGTCCTACAGTTGACACCCCCCACACTTGACCCTTCTGCACACAAAAAAAACTCCACACAAAAAAAACTCTAGGAGAGAGAAAAAAAAACAAAAAGAAAGGAAGAAACGTTGGGAAGGAGTGATACAGAGAGGGACCCCTTCCAGGGTAGAGTGAGCCTGCAAATGGTGTCAGTGCAGGGTTGGATATGATATAATAATAAGTCCTACAGTTGTAGGGTTGGAGAAGTCCAGGATGTAGTCAGTGTCATGGTCTAGATTACGTGTCCATAATGATGTTACTGGTCCATTTGAAGATCCCTGAAGCTGTAGTTGTAACGGTGGTGGTGGCTGTGGTGACCCTCTGGTTTGTTTCATGGTATGTCCTTGTTAAGCAGTTGTCAGGAACCAGGATTTATTTGCTGGTCTGATCACTGGGGTCTGCCAGTAGTCTGGGCGCTTGATTCCGTGTCTCGGAGAAAAACACACAGAAGCAGCGGCAGACGGTTGGACTGTACGACCGATACTGAAATATGTGGTATATTGGTGCTACAGTGGCCCGGTACCCTAACTAGGACAGCCTAACTGGTGAATTTAACTTTGTCTAACAGGGGGACTCTGTGATAAACTGGACTTTATAATTGACACTGTGTCAAAATGAAGTGAAATGAGGGTCTAGGACTTTAGCATTTACCAGACGCCCTTATCCAGTTCAAATGTTACATGAGGCACCAGGTTCCAGAGAAACATACTCCTAATGTACTGTCTAACCTGTATAAAGCTCGACTTCAACTTCAACTTCAGTGGACCCGTAATCAGAAGTTTGCCGGTTCGAGTCCCGAACCGCCAAGCTGCCACTGAGCAAGGCGCCGTCCCCAAACACAATTTGCGCCGTGCTCTGTTTCACAGTGACAATCACTTCACTTTTGGCTATTTTAATATCTTTACAAAGTGTGGTAAATAACAATGAGAATGCCTTTAACATCATGTCCTGCTGTGTTCACTTATCTGACTCGGGCCCAATAAACAGCAAGAAATGTTTTGTTTTTTTTAGGTCTAAAGTGTCACTTGATTTGTAGTGCCAGTGAAATATCGACCCGATTTCTAGAGTTTCTGCCCATCTCTTTATGTTAAAATGGCAATAATTTGTTAGAGTCGCCTTCCATGCAGTTCCAGACCTGCATAAACCCGAGAAAGTGGTTCGTGTCGCCATCTGGTGGTGACAGAGAGACAGCGCAGTTATGATTATTCATTCAAACAGTTGTACGTTTCCACGTTTACGGCATTTATCAGATGTCCTTATCCACAGGGACAGTCCCCCGCCCCCCCCCTGGGGACGATCAGGGTTAAGTGTCTTGCTCAGGGACACAATGGTAGTAAGTGGGGTTTGAACCTGGAGTCTTCTGGTTCATTGGCGAGCGTGTTACCCCACTAGGCTACTAGCACCCTACATTCTCCAGCCCAACACAGTCCTGCTCTGAAAAAATGATCCAAATGATTTATTTATCAGAATCGTTTCCCCCCAAACCCCGCCTTATTGCTCTGACAACCAATAAAAAGCCTTCAAATCTGCACCAATCACATTCGCGCGTTTCCTCCCGCTTATTTCTCTCCAGGGAGGAAAGACGCGACTCGGTGCAGATTCTGTCCTCTCGTCCAAACGTCAAGGGGACTTATCGGGCGGCGCGTTTCCGCGGACGGGAGCCGTATAAGATGGATCCTGAACGCAGCGCCGGAGCCGGGGCGACGCCGAGGCGCGGGGCCGCGGCCGTCAGAGCCCGGCTGAAAAGGTGGCGCGGCGCGTATATAACCCGTTTAAACTGCCAACTTGCGTGCGTGGCTGTTAAATATTGTCGGTGTTCCTGCGAACGGGGCGCCTGTTCATCCGACACGGTAGGGGGCGACCGCGGGCCGCCAATGCGACGACGCCGCAGGGCTGTGACGTCACCGCAGGGCTGTGACGTCACCGGGCACCGCGGCCTGTGAATAGACGCGCTGTTTCGTGGTCAACTTGCTTACATTTACATTTACGGCATTTACCAGACGCCCTTATCCAGAGCGACTTACAATCAGTAGTTACAGGGACAGTCCCCCCCCCCTGAACCAGAAGACCCAGGTTCAAACCCCACTTACTACCATCGTGTCTACAATTGGGATAAGTGACAAGTGTCCTGCTCAGGGACACAATGGTAGACACGATGGTAGTAAATTTGAACCTGGGTCTTCTGGTTCATAGGCGAGTGTGTTACCCACTAGGCTAGTGGTTAAGTGTCTTGTCCCTGAGCAAGACACTTAGCCCTGAGTGTCTCCAGGGGGGGACTGTCCCTGTAACTACTGATTGTAAGTCGCTCTGGATAAGGGCGTCTGATAAATGCCATAAATGTACATGTACCACCCCAACACTGTACACGATTTTGTAAACCTTGTCTTTTTATCTCATTATTGTAGGACCCCTGGAAGTAATAAGGTCAACTCCAAGTTTAAATCCCCTGTAAGTCCCCTTTTTTTTGTTGTTTTTAATGTGCACGTGTCAAACTCGTTTCTAGGCTGTCAGTCAGGTTTTTGAGCTGAAGTCTTTGTTTCGTATTCGTTGTGCTGTATTGTTACATCCTTGTACGTGTTGTACATGGATTTCCACACGGAGAAATTGGCGCATGAACATAACTTCCATCCCATCCTACCACTAATCCATTGTGCTCTCAGGTACAGGCTCCCCGGACCCCAGTGTCCCGTCTCAGTGTGGAAGAGGAGGTCGAGGACCTGAAGAGGAGGAGCGCTGAGCTGGACGCAGAGATCGCTTTGCTGGAGAAAGAGTTAGTGGCGATGGGTGGAGCAAGCGCGTATATTCGTATATTAGCATAAGACACTGCACAATGTTAGCGATTTTTGTTTAAAAGTGTTCAGACTGAAGTATTCTGGAGCATATAGATCTGCAGCAGTCGCTGTGAGTAAAACACTGCAATTTTTACTGCTGCTTCGTGATCAGAATTATCTTTCGATTTCCTTTTTTTAATGTTCTATTTGTCCTGGACGAAATCGTTCTTGGTGGGCGATACGTTGAGGTGTCCTTCAGCCATGATTTTATTGTCTTTGCAGTGGACTTAGGATCGAGGAGCTGGATCAGCACATTGAACTTTTGCATGAATACAATGACATCAAAGACATTGCACAGACTCTGCTTGGGCAGCTAGGTGAGGCCAGAACATTGTGCACCATCATTTTGTGTTTTGTCACGTTTGTACTAGTAGAATATGTTATGTTAAGTATTCATTATGTTATATAATTGTAATATTGTCCTAATCAGTTATAGTCTGAATGAGACGCGGCGTTGGGCCACTCATGGATGGTTTATCTGTTGAAAAGTTAAGCTTCCATGCCCCACGCCTGGTTAACGCAGCTCTGTGCTGGGTCCTTCGTGGCTCCAGCTGGCCCGATGGGGGTGTTGGGAGCCCACTTCAGGCTGCGTCACCCTCTCCCATTCTCTGCATGTAGACAACTGACCCTCTGTGTCCTCAGCAACCCTGCGCGGGGTGACTACACGAGATCTGTATGGCCGCTACGGTCTGGAGCTGGACGACTGACCGCCGGCTTCCCCCCCGCCCACCTCATTCCTCTCCGAGTGGAAGAAGCAACAGAGAGTGGAGAGAAATTCCTTTGGAGATGCCCAGCAACCTGCCACGCGTGCCCTTACTGTTTTTTTTTTGTGCTCTTGTATACAGTTCGTGTTTGTCAAGCTGTGTGTTTAAAACTTCTGCCTTTCTCATAAATTATCGTCTTTACTGAGATGTTGCCTGTTGAATTTTAGACTGCTAAGGGGTCCAGGGTTATCAGATGCTGATAACTGGGTTGATGTTTTCTGGAAGATATGCAGGTTGAGTGCTGATAACATTTCAAAAAAGAACTGATAACGAGTTATATGGAGCTTGTGTTTCTAGTAAAGGCCGTCTAGTTTTATTATTATGTTGAAGCATTTCACCTCTGCACTGATTGACCCTATACCAAATGCCGTCTCCACCAGATTCTACAGAACAAGAGTATTTCAGGGTTAATATCTGCTTGTCATCGTGAATCATTTATTTCCATGGGTTGGGTGGAAATAACTAAATGTTAATTCCACTAAATGTTTCTGAGTTGTTTTTTTTGCACCCTTTTAAATGCTTAATTGGATTACATTTTGTCTGAACGTTTATTTATTGGACCGGTAGGTGTTTCAGGACTATAAAATAAAATAAAAAAACACCGAAGTTCACGCAATTTGACACAAAAAGAAAAGCGACACCACCCGCGACGTTTGTCACTATCTGGGCGGCACCATCCGACGCGCCCGGGCCGCGTTTCCTTGACGGTTCAGTTTGTCACCTGACCCCGCAGGGCCCCGCCCCTTTGTGGCGAGAAGTCGGCCGCGATTGGTGGAGGCGCGCGTCACTCTCGGCGTGTGCGGCAGGGGGCGGGCGCGGCTCGGCGAAATTCGGAGGTCATTCGAATTCGTCGCGGCGAGCCGAGGACCGGAACGATGCTCATAAAGATCAAATTGTGCCGATGAAGATCGGCCGGCGGGGCGGGGGGTCCGACGTCGAACCCGAACCTGCGCGTCGCGCTCCGGAGAGCGGCGGCGCCAATTAGCGGGGCGGCGGGGGGTTTTAGCCAAAGCCGATCAAGGTGGACCGTGCGCGGAACCACAGTGCGACCGCCACCGCCCGCGGGGACCCGAAGCGAGGAGGTGAGTCGCGATGCGCGGCCGGGACGCGGCCGAGGCGCCCCGTTTCCGGCCCGCTGTGCGCCCGGCTTGCGACAGCCTCGTCACATCGGGGTGCGCTTGCTTGTATTCATTGGTAACGCGTCCATGTCGTGGTTTTCGTGGCCGCTCCCGAAGGTGCCCCCTCGACGTGACTGGCCGGGACGTGGACGGCGACCCACGCCGCGTCCCGGCACATGGCGGGAGCGTCGCCCATGTTGGCCGAACCCCGCGCCGTGCCGCAGTGTTGACATTTCCGGCTCCCAGAAACGCGCACGTTTAAAGCGTTATTATTTTATTGAAATAAAAATAGTTTTTTTATATACGACGTGATGCGTCGTGTGTCGCAGGGAACTTCCTTTTTGTCGCGAGTGCGTACTGGCGCACTATGAACAGCGTCACGTCCCGACGCTTCCAGACAATTAGAGTAATTAATGCAGCTTTCTTATTCCTCCAAAGGGATCGTCTCTAGGCCGTTAGGGGTGGAAAAGGTGCCTTTAGCGGGTAACTCTGACAAATTAACCCCAAACTGCGTCGAAAATCAATTGGCACATTTTTACATCCCACCTACTGTCCCCACCGTCACCTCTTCTGTCCCCCTGTCCTCACTGTCCCGCTCCCCACTGGCCGTGAGTCGCTCTGCACCGGATAACGAAGCGTCACCGTGAATTGGAAGATTAAGGTGGTGAATGAGTGGCGTGTGTCGGGTGGCGCTGAGAAATTCGAGACGCCCGCTGCTTGTTTGGTCTCCTGCTTTTTTATCTCCTGTACAGCGTAAACGGTGAATTCTGACGGCTCCTGGGCCTTTTTGCGGGCCTCAGAAGGACGAACTCGGTGGCCCACCCTGGCCTGGCCCTTTATTACGCCGCTGTGGCCGTGTCTGTCCTGCAGGAGACCTGAAAATAATAATGCATTTCCACGAGGTGGCTGGACTCCGTAGCCAAATAATGGCACTGCATTCTCATTTTTTAATTCCTATTATCCGAAGCCACTTGATTACAAGGAAGCGGCCCCGTAATCAGAAGGTTGGCGGTTCGAATCCCGATCCGCCAAGGTGCCACTGAGGTGCCACTGAGCAAAGTACCGTCCCCTCACACTCGTGTAACGTGGGTTTTTAAACGAGAGCGAGATGGTGGCAATAAATTAATTCCTCGGCACAAAAACTTGCTGCCTTTCCCACCCAGTCTTATCTACGGGGTTATTATTATGTAACATCCATAAAATCCCTTATCGAGCGGCCTCTCTTTTTTTTTTTTTTTTCTCGAGGTGGGGTGGTTGTATGCCGCTGCGTCGGTGCCTGTTGCTCAGTGTGGTGTAACCCCGTCTGAAACGCTTGCAGCGTGATGCGTCTGGCGTGCTGCACGGCCCTCCTCTTCCTCCTGAGGCTGGTCCTCGGGCTGCCATGGCTCCAGGTCATCCCGGCCGTCCTCATATTCTACCTGGGCACGGGAGGACACGCCTTCCTCCGGGTCTTCGTGAAGACCCTGGGAAGAGATCTGCAGTGAGTACTCTTGTGTTGTATTGTGTGTAGCTCATGAGCAGCTGAGCAAACGTTCAGTGGGTCCCGTGTGAGAGGAGAAGACCAGCATCTTCCTGTAGCGCCAGGTCTGATTGGACCACAAAGGATCCAAATCCACTTTCATGCACAGGCCCCACATTTTCAACGCGACCTAAGGAGTTGAAGGGGGTCTGATGCTGGCATACGTTCCTCAGGCCATACGTGGTGCCCATTAAATGTGCAGTTCACTCGAAACGTTAATAATACGTTTGATTAATGTTTATGATTGATATTAGAGTCTGGCGCCGGTCGGACTCGCATACAGGATTTTTATCTGGAAGAAGTTTGTGCATTTAACGGTGCGTAGTCCGCCAGCAGCGGCTAATATATTAACGCTGTGGGGCGCGCCTTCCTTTACGATCTTATGCCAAAGTTCGTGCCGATATGTGGGTCATAGTCGCTGATAAATTCACGATTAAAGATTCTTTGTGATTCAGTCACTGACGCAGCTTTTTATTACATTTGGTGTCCGTTTGATGATTCGGATTTAACGGTGTTGTCGATTCCTCGCGGTCCGCCACAGTGCAGCCTACGTGCTTCTCAACGTCAAGCTCAACGTCAATCGGCACGTGCGCGAGCGCAACACCGTCCCCAAGATCTTCGCCAAGATGGTGCAGAAGCACGGCGACAAGAAGGCGCTGATCTTCGAGGGCACCGGCGAGTCCTGGAGCTTCCGGGAGCTGGACGCCTACTCCAACCGCGCGGCCAACTTCCTGCTGCAGCGCGGCTTCCGCTCCGGCGACGTGGTGGCCGTGTTCATGGAGAACAGCGCCCAGTTTGTGGGGCTCTGGCTGGGCATGGCCAAGATCGGCGTGGAGGCGGCGTTCATCAACTTCAACCTGCGGCTGCAGGCCCTGGAGCACTGCATCAACATCTCCAACGCCAAGGCGGTGGTGTTCTGCAGCGAGCTGAGCGAAGGTGAGGGGCCGGTTTACAGCAGATGATGATCATTAGAGCGTCAGATGTAAACTGAACCTTCACCCCCCAGGCCAGACCGCGACTGAGCGTCACTGGTCCAAGTGGGGTAGGGTGGTGGTGGTGGTGGCACAGGGACCGGTTATATAAAACTCACCCAAAATGGGCGGGGGAAATGTGGCTTTCTGCTGGGGTTAGGACAGGATGGGCGGGGCTTGTGTTGCCAATGCCAGATGGATCATGTGATTTGTGCAATAAAAGGATAATATGTGCCAAGGAGCGCAAATCCGCACAGTGGCTGTTGGGAGCCGAGTTGCCGTGGTAACTCACCAGGATGCCCTTTATTATTCGTATGTTCTCAGCGATATGTGAAGTGCACCCCTCCCTTGGGAAGACCGTCAGCATGTTCTGTTGCGGCAACTGGGACCCCCAGCGGCTCCCCAAAGGGACCGAGCACCTTGACCCGCTGATAAACTCCGCCTCCTCTCGCCAACCCAGCCAGCCGGACCGCTGCTTCACAGGTCAGTTCGCCCGCGGTACTTTACCGCAATCTTCTTATTTCTTCATTTTTTTAATGAGTTTTTAACGGAGTCCCTGTTTCTCTTTAGACCGGTTGTTCTACATCTATACGTCAGGAACCACCGGGATGCCTAAAGCCGCCATTGTTGTCCACAGCAGGTATGCGGCACCTCTTAGCTGTCGCTGTTTAACCGTTTCGAGGCGTATTGCTGCACGGCTTCAAAGTGAAAGTCGGTGTAATGCTTCACAATTCTGCACAGGAACGGAGAGTTCGGTATTGCTGAGTGGATGGTAACGAAACATATGCGGAAATGCCACGGTAACGGCGCTCAAATGACCCGTTTGTTAGGTTAAAGAGTGATTGTCTGACTGAGTTTAACAAATCATCCACGATCAAGCCACGTTTAGAGAGTTGGAAGGAGAAATATGCAGAAATATCTCTTTGTAATGAAACTGGATTACTGTAAGGGTGCTGAAAATCCCACTTCAACAAGCCCCGCCCCCTTACAGAATCAGAATAGCTTTATTGATTTTGGCAAATGTTCAGGGAGGCTGCAACCAATCACCATCGACTTGGAGGAGGACACAACATCAGTGAACAGCTACATCAGCAAATGCACTGATGACGTTACAGTCCATCACCACAAGGTCCAACAAGAAGATGTGGATGACTGCTGAGGTACGTGCACGGCCCATAGCTCGAGACTCCGCCTTCAGGAAGGGTGACAAGGTGGCCCTAAGATCAGTGACGGCCAAACTGTCTCGAGCCATTAGAGCAGCAAGGCATGCACACGGCCAGAAAATCCACAGCCAAGAGGAAACCTCTTCGCAGAGTTAGGCTGCTGGACCAGACAACATCCCTGACAGATGCTCAGAGAACCAGCAAACCAGCTGGCAGATGTTCACACCGACATCTTCAATATCACACAGCACCACTGTCATTCCAACATGTCTCAAGGCAGCAGGTATGCTGGTCGTGAAACTTTCGAAGACCCTGCTGCCCTCCACCCTGGACCCACTGCAATTAGCATATCGCCCCAACTGCTTCTTACCCTCACCCACCAGGACAATGAGGACACATACGCACGAATGCTGTATAGACTTCATCATTCAACGCCATCAGCACTTCTTCAGCACCTGGTCTAGAAGCTGAACCTGGTGGGCCTGAACACCTCCCTTCCTGACATAGACGTTAGTCAGTCCGGATCGGCAACAGCATCTCCAGCACCACCACACTGAGTACTGGAGTGCCTCAGGGCTGTGTGAAAGTTATTGTCATTGTGAAACACAGCAGCACAGCACACGGTGACACAACAAAATGTGTCCTCTGCATTTAACCATCACCCTTGGTGAGCAGTGGGCAGCCATGACAGGCGCCCGGGGAGCAGTGTGTGGGGACGGTGCTTTGCTCTGTGGCACCTTGGCGGATCGGCATTGCTGTTCACCCTGCTGAACCACGACGTTGCACAGCTCCGACCACATCATCAAGTTCACAGATGAATCTCAACACCAGCTCAACAGCCAAGAAAGCCCAACAGAGTCTCTAGTTACTGAGGAAAGACCATCTCCCTCTATAGAGGGACCATTGAGAGCATTCTGACCAGCTGCGTCACTGTCTGGTTTGGGAACTGCACCATGTCGGACCGCAAGATTCTACAGCAGATAGTGAGGACCGCTGAGATGATCATCGGAGTCTCTCTTCCCTCCATAACGGACATTTACCACACACGCTGCATCTGGAAAGCCACCAGCGTTGTGAAGAACTCCCCTACACACCCCTCACATGCCCTCTTCACCCTCCTACCATCCGGAAAAAGGCACCGAAGCACCCGGGCCCTCACTGCCAGACTCTGCAACAGCTTCATCCCACAGGCCATCAGGCACCTGAACACTCAGAGACTTTCCCCTTTGGACTGACACACACATACACACACTCTGTTATATTGTTATATTACTCACCTGTAATCTTATCTATTATTGCACTGTTCCATTTTGCACAGCAGTATTTGCACATTTTGACTTTGCACAATTATTATTCACTTCACAGGTTTAGCGCTGTCTGTCGCATTGTCTACATGCTTGTTTTGTTTTTTTTTGATAAAAGTTATTTTTTACACTCCCCTGTTATGCTAACAGTGCCCCCTGCCACCTTTTTTTTTCCACTTTGTTGCCCGTCAGTACGTAACTTTGTTCAAATGGCGCCAGGTTCCGGAGAAATATTTTGTTTCACTGTGTACCGTCTAACATGTATGTAGCTGAAATGACAATGAAGTTTAAGTTAAAGTTCATTGTAATAAGTACAACAAAATTAGGTGCCATTCCTGAGCCGGAGAAGTATTTCAATACTGTATGTAAAAGCGGTCTTAAAAAGAAGACAATAATTCATTTGCAGCATTTACCAGACGTCCTTATCCAGAGGGTCTTACAATCAGTAGTTACAGGGACAGTCCCCCCCTGGAGACACTCAGGGTTAAGTGTCTTGCTCAGGGACATGATGGTAGTAAGTGGGGTTTGAACCTGGGTCTTCTGGTTCATAGGCGAGTGTGTTACCCACTAGGCTACAACCACCCCACAATAACACAAAACACAAGTCTACAAGTGGGTGGTGCTCAGGGACTTTTGTTTACTCTTACCACTTATTTGCAACTCTCAGTGTGTCCATACAAATGACTTTTATTCTGCATTATCACCATGCAAAAGGCACTATGTGGGGCTACAGGTGCAACAGTGCAGCCGATGCAGATAAAAGGTAGTCTCTGCTGTCACTGCCGGTGCTGACGGACTGAGTATCTAATGTTTCGTAGATGATAAAACGGTTGGTTCTGCTGACATTCCTTTAATTTTGCCGCTTCCTTCTCTCCCTTATCAGGTACTACCGCATGGCTGCACTGGTGTATTACGGCTTCAGGATGACCCCGGAGGATGTGGTGTACGACTGCCTTCCCCTTTACCATTCGGCAGGTATGTCGGCCCCTGGGAGATCTTCTGAGATGTTTACTGCTTCCTCACTGTGATGAGACCCAAAGTGTGCCGAGTCTCCTCTCGAGCACAGGAAAAGCAGCCCGGTTTTTATTATCTTCTTTATTCTCGCTTTACCTTCACCGTCATGGACAAATTGTCAATTTTTTTTCCCACTTCATGCTCCTAGGCAACATAGTCGGTGTTGGACAGTGTCTCCTCCATGGAATGACCGTGGTCATTAGGAAGAAATTTTCGGCCTCCAATTTCTGGGACGACTGCATCAAGTACAACTGCACGGTGAGGAGGGCGTTCCCGCGAACTGCCGCTGCAGAAAATGCCGGATGCACGGTGCTCCTCATGGCCTCTCCACCCTCCTTCCAGATCGTGCAGTACATCGGAGAGATCTGCCGCTACCTGCTGAACCAGCCCGTCCGTCCTTCGGAACGCCAGCACCGCGTGCGCATGGCGCTAGGCAACGGCCTCCGGCAGTCCATCTGGGAGGAGTTCACCAACCGCTTCGGTGTCCGGCAGATTGCGGAGTTCTACGGTGCCACCGAGTGCAACTGCAGCCTGGGGAACTTCGATAACAAGGTGGTGTTTTCACCCGATCAACACACACACACACACACACACACACACCTTAGAACATTACGGCAGCATTCCCAGATTCACTTCGCTTAAGTGCCTGAAGAGGGGGCTGCCAATAAACACACACACACACACACACACACACACACTGCAGTGCTTGTGCTAATGCACAGATAAGAGGCTTCTACGAAGGGATGAGGGGGTTAGTGGTTTTTCCTTTTTAGTGGCTCTCCACCACGTTCCGCCGCTTATAAATATCCCCTTAGGCTGATTCAGCAGTGTGGGGGCCCGTGGGCGTGGCTCTGGGAGAGGTAATGGTCTTAACTGTAGAGCTCAGGTGCTGAGCATTGATGTTTTACAGGGATTAAGCATGTGTGTGTGTGTCTGTGTCTGATTCTGACCAGACCGGTGCCTGTGGCTTCAACAGTCGAATAGCCCCCTACATCTACCCCATCCGTTTGGTGAGGGTGGATGAGGAGACCATGGAACTGATCAGAGGACCAGATGGAGTGTGTATCCCATGCAAGCCAGGTCAGTTTCCTCTTTAACACAGAGAAGGTCTCTCTCTCTCTCTCTCTCTCTCTCTCTCGCTCACACACACACACACACATATAATAACTGAAGACTTCTTCTAACACTTTGAATGCGCCCTAACAGACCAAACTGTGTGTTGGACTCCATCTGTTCTTTGAAACCTTTTGACTCTTTGAAACTCTTTGGCTGTTTTTGTTTTATCAGACACTGTTAGTTGCTTGAGCGCCATTATATTAAAAGAAAGAAAAAAAAAATCCTGACCCATTACCCAGCAGGCCCGAGCCTCACACCATCTGGCCATTGGCTAGGATCCGCCGCCAGCCTGAACACACGCATTGCCGATCACTCTGATTCTACTCGACACCCTCTGTGTTCACCAAGGTGCTCGGTTTCCTCACTAAGAATCTGTAACGTGAGGCGAATTCTTCCCATTTTTCTCCTGTGCTGCGTGCTCTGCTTGGCAGTCTCGTTGACGGCACTTGAAGAGCCAAATATTTCGTGTGTGTGTGTGTGTGTGTGTGTGTGTGTGTGTGTGTGTGTGTGTGTAACCACATTTTGCTCTTCCCAGAGAAACCAGTTGCCCCTGATTCCTGTGAAGGGAGGACCCAATATTTCAGGCTGCGCCAGTCGTGTGTTCATGGAATTGCCCTCTTTCCTTCACGCAGGGGAGCCCGGTCAGCTGGTGGGCCGCATTATTCAAAATGACCCCCTGCGCCGCTTCGACGGCTACGTGAACGAGACGGCCACAAACAAGAAGATTGGCAGGGACGTCTTCAAAAAGGGAGACAGCGCCTACTTGTCAGGTGCCAATTGTGCCGTTGCTTTCCCCCCCCCCAAAAAGATGGGTTAATTTGAGTTGGTTGTGCGACCTTTAGTGCTTAAACCTGTTTTTTAAGCATGTGAAATGCCCGTCCTTCTAGGGAATCTACAGGGTGGGCCATTTCTATGGATACACCTTAATAAAATGGGAACGGTTGGTGACATTGAACACATTTTATAAGTGGTCAGAAACTTGTAAATAACGCATGAAAGAATAACGTTCCATTAAAACCATGCACACCATTTTTTTTTTCTTGTGAAATTACCAACAAATTTAATGTCACATGGCCCTCTTCCTGTTGAAAAAAAACCCAAAAGTTAGATCCAAGATGGCCGACTTCAAAATGGCCACTATGGTCACCACCCATCGTGAAAAGTTTGCCCCCCTCACATATACTAATGTGCCACAAACAGGACGTCAATATCACCAACCATTCCCATTTTATTAAGGTGGATCCATATAAATGACCCACCCTGTACTATTAATGATTGGTGAGCGGTATCTAGACCTTGGAACCAACCGTCGTCCTCTCTTCTGGTCCCTGCAGGGGACGTGCTGATCATGGACGAGTACGGGTACATGTACTTTAAGGACCGCACCGGGGACACCTTCCGCTGGAGGGGGGAGAACGTGTCCACCACGGAGGTGGAGGGCACCCTCAGCCGCCTGCTGGACATGAAGGACGTGGTGGTGTACGGCGTGGAGGTGCCAGGTACGGCGCACGCGTCAAGAAACGCAGGTTGTGGGAAGACGGCGGGTTTTAGTGATTCTACGTCATGCACCTTTTCTGTGTGCTTCAGGGGTGGAGGGAAAAGCTGGCATGGCGGCCATCGCAGATCCAACCCACGGCACGGACCTTGAGAGGTTCGCTTCGGACCTGGACAAGGCCCTCCCGGCCTACGCCCAGCCCGTGTTCCTGCGCTTCCTACCCGAGGTCGACAAAACCGGTGAGTGGCCATGCTGGCCGAGAGAGAGGTAGAGATATGGAGAGGGTTGTTTGTGACCTATTCCTCCATGTTCCCCACCGCAGGGACCTTTAAGTTCCAGAAGACCAACTTGCGGCGTGACAGCTTTGACCCCAACGTGGTGTCTGACAGACTGTACTACCGCGACCCCGTAAGCAGACGTTACACGGAGCTGACCGAGGCGCTCCACCGCAGCATCGTCTCGGGGAAACAGAAACTATGAGGCCTCCTGAGAGGCTGTCCCACCTCCCCTTCACCAGCCCCGCCCAAACCCCGCCCCTCATTACCTCAACAGCCACAGAGGGGCTGCAGAATAGCATTCGAATCCCGTCTCATCCTGCCTCACACCTGTAATGTCGACGCCCACAAGCACCCCCACCCGCAGACCCCACCCCACCGGAGGCCCGACTGGACCGCCTCGGCAAAACAAATAATCAATAAAGCACCAGAACGAAGCAGAGAGCAGCGGTGTATGAAGAAATGAAGCCTCCTTCCTGCCTGACCTCCACAACGCCAGCTGACCGGTGGCGCCCGCGCCTCACATGCCGCCGAAGGACCACCGTGCAATATGAGTCCTGTGGTGACAGTGCTGTCATTAGCCATAAGGTGACTGTCGTTATTTATTCGTATTACCTGAATTGCACCAAAATCCGTTTAGGTTGTAGGGCAGCATCGACGCGCATCGGAACATATGATTGTATCAGCATCTTGATTCTTGTTCTTTTTTTTTTTCTTTGACTGTTGTTATGAACATGTGATTGCACTACACGCCAGTAGAGGGCAGCGTCACCTTATTTATCAGTTGCATTGTGGGACTTTTTTTTTTTTTTTCGTCCAGGCAGCTTTGTTATTGGTAAAGGCGTGAGCGAGACTGGGGGCCGGGAGGCCAGGGCCCCGCTTCGCTCTTTTCAATTCACGGGTTGATGGATTAAACACGGGGCATCGGCCCTTCGCCCCCATACCGCCACTTTGCCCGGGACCTGTGCATGAAGTTGGGCTGGTGGTGAGGCTTTTTTTTTTTTTTTTTTTCTGGCCCTGCATGCAAAGGGAGGGAAGGAGGGGCAAGTCGGACAAAGGGAGGATTTTTATTTTTCCTCCTGCATCTACTTCATTCTGGTTTTTACAGCGGCATGAATGATCCGTACAAGCAGAGCACAGTGCCTTACTGTGAGTTTACAGAACTTGCAGGTTCTGTTCCGGTTCTCCTCGTCTGACCAGGGGTTCTCACAATTTTAGATGTCAGGAGTCGGCAGTGTTGCATGATCTTCATGATCAATTATATTTCATGGTGGAACCAAGCAGTGGCTCCTGGGAAAACCCATTTTAAGAACCATTTGCGGGTCCATCTGAAGTGCCACCATTTTTAAAGCACATTGTCTAGTCATAGGCTTGAATATGGCAAGAAAAAAAAAATCTATATAATATAAAATATTTAGTTTTGTTGGAACAGGGAGCGACTTGAGAAGAATAAAACATCTAAGATGCAGTTTTAGACATCTTCCTCCCTCAGGCACCTCTGTTTGTTTGAATCTGGAAGATTCCGTCATGCCGGTCCTCCTCTCCACACGCCATCTTTCCCGCTCGCTGCCTCCCCAGGGAACTGGTGTCGTTTTCCTCTCACCTCCCGTCCAAAAACCCCCCCAGGAAGCGCGAAGCCGCAAGCTGCTTTTCACGGGCCAAACATCAGCGGTGGAAGTGATTTGCATCGTGGGAAGCGGTGGCTTCGGCCAGAACCGCGGCAGTCTTGACTGCTTATTTATTTGTGTGTGTGTGTGTGTGTGTGTAGGTTCGCATGTGAGGATTGTGGCATTTGACGTGCCAGCACCCTCGTCTGTCTTGGTGTTGTGATTTTCATGTCATTTGGTGTAAAGGGAACAACCGCTAAGCTTCGCGACCCGGTTTGTTGAGGGCACGAGGCTTCATGTCGGGGGCCACGCTGAGGGCCCCAGAGATTCTGTGCTGTGGCCCTCTGCCCTGTGACCTGTGCTCTGACGGCCAGTGGTGAGATGGTTTCTATGAATATCATAAATCCTGTATCAGGGACTGTACGGCATTTTTAGGTCCTGAATATCCTGCAGGTCAGGCCTCCAGGAGGATTGTTGGGAATCCGTACCAAATACAAAAAAAAAAAAAAACTTCACTTCCCAGCTCCTTTTCTTTTAAGTTCAAGTTGCGGGTATGTTTCAATAATCTTTATAATAGAAATTGTTGGGTTTTTTTTTATTATTATGTAAGGTTTGGAGCTTTTTGGTGGACTTTGGTGTCCGTACCCACTCCAGTGATTTCTTGAAGTAGAATTGAATCAGAAACCAGATCAAACACAAAAATGCTCATTTCTAGTTTCAGAAATCTGCCGACTGGGAAAGTATCGCTATATTTTGCCAAATCGATGTCTAGTCACACCCCCTTAGTCCGTACTCGGCCATTGAAGACCAAACCGTTGGGAGCGAGGTGCAGCCCTCAACCCTGTCCACGAGATGGTGCTATTCCGTGATCCTGCACTACTATTGGCTGAGGGCCTCTCCGTTTATTTCCATAAGCCCCGCCCCCTGGCTCTCCTCTCCGGATGCGATTGGATATCAGTGAACTGACGTTCAGCCTGAAGGGCGTTTTAGTAATTTACTTGTTTTGTGGTTTATGCTTTGTGCTCTTCTACTGGAATTATTTGCTTTGATCGTTTCAGAACTAGACCCAGAATAAAATGTGTGTTTTAGTGAGTAAAAAACATGAAATTGGATTACGAGTTATCTCGTGTGTGTGTGTATACGGAGGCCGTATTACAATTTACGGGAGCGTCATAATGTTCTGTTATCTTTCTCCTTTTCAATCACTCTTCTCACCACACCGGTCATTAATGCACTTTTATTTTGTCCTTATTACTGATTTGGTACTCAGGTACTTCATGCAAATGACAGAGAAGGGAAAAAAGTGTGTGTGTGTGGGCGTAAATGTGTGTGTGCTTGTGTGTTTTCACTGCTTTGTGTAGGGGAGGTGTGTGAGGTGTGCCGTGTCGCACTGAGGTCCTCTTGTCAGAAACATTTAGCTGTAATTCATGCTCTGGATTAAACTACATGGCATCCCACATTAAAAATTAATAAAATATCAAAGTTGTTTTACCTGGTGTGTGGGTATTTTTTTGTGTTTTTTATTAAATTAACGAGAAAGAAGGATCTTTAGTCTTCAACTACGCTGGGAACCTTGTAATGAGCCAAGTGTTTTGATGTTTTTAGCAGCTCCATCATGCACACAAAAATATGTAGTATTATAACATAAAGCATGGAGGACGTGTTTAATGGACGTTTGTTAAAAACCAAGATAATTATTGGACCACTTTCAATTTCTTTAGATAATGTCATTTCTGTTTGTGATGAACAGCTTCATTTATAACACAAAGGACATACGTTGTGTGAACTGTTGGACCATTTTTAATAAATCATTATTAACAAAAAAAAAAGTGACTTCTTGATGATGGAGATTTGAAGTTGACCAGGGTTCATAATGAATTGGGACAAAACACCCTTCAAAAAATACTTATCAACACAGTAATTCAGCATGGTTTTTTATTTATTAACTTATATTAAATAAAATTATAATTTTGGCCTGCTTTTATTTTTCGATTTTATTGGAAGTTTAGAATTAAATTCTAAACATACCCGTTGTTGCAGATTTATTAAATGAGTTTGAAGTTCTTCATGGCTTGTGTGTGTGTGTGTGTGTGTTGGGGGGTGTCAGGTGTTATTAGTGATGGGCGGAGTAAAAGAGGTGAATGGGCACTGGCACTTCCACTTCAGCTCAGTTCAGCTCCAGATCAGGCAGATTGCGTTTTCACCCCCTTCCTCAACTTGTCTCGAAGCAACAATGCCTGTTGTGGTGGCCCTTGCCGCGGCCATGCTTCTCCTGGCTGGTACCTACGCCGACGTCCAGCCGCAGAAAAACTTTGACTTGCAGAAGGTGAGTGACTGAGATCCTCACGTCTTCAGTTTGTGAAGATAGGACGTGTTACTTAGACTACTTTTAATGAAGAAAAAACAAAGGGAGCACAGAACGTTCCAGATGTTTTCTGTCACTATTACATATTTGAGGAATGGGGTATGGTTTTAAAATAGCTGACCTTTGCCTGTGCCGTCGCCATTACCATCCCAAACACTGGGGTGTTGCTGTCGGTCGATGGGAACAAACTGTTTTCACCAATAGGGTAGGAGGGCTAAGAAAACACTGGCTCCACACTGACAAACAAAGAACCGGTCAGAGGTCAACCTGACAGGAGTGTTGCAACAGGGCTCCTGTGGCTCTAATCCTGAACCCCCACACTCAGCACGCAGGGGGCCACAGGCACCAAGTCTAGTCGTTTTCCCTTTTAAACGTTAGCTTGTTCTCCAAAAGGTGCTGGACATACTTACCAGTCGCTAAAGAAGTCTGGACAGTAACCTGTGTCACCAGCTTTGGCCTTTACCTGCTGTGCTCTTGGGTCCATTGAGTGTAAACCTTGGTGAAGGTCCAACTTGATCCACCAGGACGGCCCTGGCCTGCAGAACCATGATCTCCCAGCAGAGCAGCTCACCGCTTCTACTGGTGGACCTTCAGGGCATCCTGTTGGCATATGAAATGTAGCAGGGTGACTCTCTTTGGGCGTTGGTGCCGTATCATAGTTGGGAGTTAAATCCCACACCGCCAAGGTGCCACTGAGCTGGCAAGGTATCGTGCCCACACACCGCTCCCTGGGCACACCATTTGCTGTTCTGCAGTGCTTCACAATCTCTTTCACTTCCATTCCATGGTTCGAATTTGAAAGTCACATGACTAAGGAACATCTCCAAAGCAGCAACGTTCGTTCAATGTCGTGGCCTTCACACACACATCAATAAACCTCAAGAGCTCATGAGCTTGTTGACGTTTTTTTTTTTTATTGTACTTTTTGGAAAGCACTCGATTAACCATTATGAACTGTAGACCATGGTATGCTCACCAAGACCTGCTGTATTGGAGATGTTCGGACCCAGTCGCCAAAGTCTCTCGAATCCACAAACTTGCTCATTATTCCTGCTTCCAAGACATTAACTTGATGAACTGTTGAACTGTTCAGCCCTTGATATATACAAATGTTTTCTAGAATCAAGCTTTCATCTGTAAACTTTGCTCTTCAATCCTCTGCGACATGATCATGGTTTGTTTGTGCAAAGACTCACTCGAGACTGGTTGCGTGTGTTCAGTTTTCAGGGAAGTGGTACCGTGTTGGACTGGCTTACGACTCACCTGGTTTTATTCCCTATCGGGAGCGCTTCAAGATCTCCATGGGAACCGTGGATCCACAGCCTGGTGGAAACGTCAGCATGACCATGTGGAGCATTGGGTGTGTGTGGGGAACACCAAGGGTCATCAAACATCAGCCACCAAGCCTGTCTGTATGTGATACAAATATGTCTGTGTGTCCATCTGCAGGTCTTCAGGGTGCCGTAGCACCGTTTACTTCTATGAGAAGACCTCTCTGCCTGGCATGTTCACGTACTTCAGCACGCGTGAGTGAGACTTCCATCTGTCCAGACAACTGTTAAAAAAACTGTCTTTTAAGATATCGTTTCAACATTTCAGTTTCTCATTGAATTAGTGGAACAGTTTATTATGGGAAAAGAGTGTTTGGATTCCAGAGAATGATGGTCTTCTTCTCTTAGGTCATAATATGGTGAAGGACATTACAGTGGTGGACACCAACTACACAGACTATGCAATTGTGTTTAAATACAAGAAGATGGACAAGGAATATTCACAGGTAGCCCTTTATGGTAAGTGAATGGTCCTCACATGTTCTTTGTGTGTGTGTGTGTGTGTGTATGTACATGTCTTGGTGTCCATGTACAGGGTGGGCCATTTATATGGATCCACCTTAATAAAATGGGAATGGTTGACGTCCTGTTTGTGGCACATTAGTATATTTGAGGGGGCAAACTTTTCAAGATGGGTGGTGACCATAGGGGCAGTGGTGGCCTAGCGGTTAAGGAAACGGCCCCGTAATCAGAAGGTTGCCGGTTCGATTCCCGATCCGCCAAGGTGCCACAGAGGTGCCACTGAGCAAAGCACCCATCCCCACACACTGCTCCCCGGGCGCCTGTCATGGCTGCCCACTGCTCACTCAGGGTGATGGGTTAAATGCAGAGGACAAATTTCACTGTGTGCATTGTGTGCTGTGCTGCTGTGTATCACATGTGACAATCACTTCACTTTTTCATTTTGAAGTCGGCCATCTTGGATCCAACTTTTGTTTTTTCAATAGGAAGAGGGTCATGTGACATTAAATTTATTGGTAATTCACAAGAAAAACAATGGTGTGCTTGGTTTTAACTTTATTCTTGAGTTATTTACAAGTTTCTGACCACTTATAAAATGTGTTCAATGTCACCAACCATTCCCATTTTATTAAGGTGTATCCATATATATGTATATTTATACACCCTGTAGATTTTTTATTTATGTGCTGAAATGCTTTCAGGTCGCAACCAGAAGTTGAAGCCTGAGTTGCTGAAGAAATTCAAGGATTTCTCTCTGGCACATGGATTCCCAAGGGAGTCCATTCTGACTCCGACAAAAGCTGGTAAGTTCACACACACACACACACACACACACACACACACACACACACACACACACACTCTTTTATATATAAATATATACATGACAGATGCATGGGTGCTATTGAATTTTGTTTGATTTTTTTGCTTTATTTTCAGAAAACTGTTCATCTCCTGGAAAATAGGTGAGGACTACCTTTAATCTGATATGGTCTAGACCATCACATTGTGCTTTCTGCAGATTTCATTGAGCCTTTTCTGCCGCAGACGATCCCAGCCCATGCCTGCAGACGATCTGGAGTGTGTGGATCTCTCGCCGCTGCTTTTCTGCACTGCAGTGCCGTATCACCATAGCTCTAAGCATGTGATCAGTGTAGCTCTATACCTTGATGAGAACACACTGTCATTTAAGTGTGCCTCTATGGCTGAATAAATGCACTGGCTGCTTCCTTGTGGCCTATGTTCTTGCTTTATTTGCACTGGCTGTGAGTGTGTTTATTAAATGTGGTGGTGTGGAGAGAACCTGGACTTGTTCTTTCCCCCCGTTCAGCTGGCCAACAGTCACATTATGCGTCCTCACCTTTGAATTCTATGACCCGTGTATCCCATTACTGCCAATCTGGCTGGAACACTGTGAAAAGATCAATAGATCAGGCAGCTATTTGTGCGTGTGTGTGTGTGTGTGTGTGTGTGTGTTGGGGGGGTTGGTCTAAGAGTTCTGTTTTTGGGTCTGTTTGTGAGATCATGCACAACAGGAGCTTCATGTTGATTCATTTAACTTGTCCAGCTGCAAAATAAATGCAGTAAAATGGGGTTGCACTGTTTACGGCATTTAAATGCAGTTCTGCTCACCATGTTATTTGTAAGTGGGTAACACACTCGCCTATGAACCAGAAGTCCCAGGTTCGAATCCCACTTTCTACCATTATGTCCCTGAGCAAGACACTTAACCCTAAGTTGCTCCAGGGAGACTGTCCCTGTAAATACAGATTGTAAGTTGCTCTGGATAAGGGTGTCTGATAAATGCCGTAAATGTAAATGTTGTAAGAAAATTCCTGAATCATACAACATATCATCAGTGCTTCATCCAACAGAGGCTTTTAATACAAGGGGTGGTACCACCCTAGTGGGTAATAGCAGGGTGGTAGTAGCCTAGTGGGTGAGACACTCGCCTATGAACCAGAAGACCCAGGTTCAAATCCCACTTACTACCATCGTGTCCCTGAGCAAGACACTTAACCCTAAGTTGCTCCAGGGGGAGACTGTCCCTGTAACTACTGATTGTAAGTCGCTCTGGATAAGGGCATCTGATAAATGCCGTAAATGTAAATGTAAATGTACCTGTTCATTAGAAAGGTGAGGGTCTGAAGGGGGTCAGAACTTTGGATGAAAGAACTTTGTTCTGTTTGCTGTGATTTTGTGTCAGTACTATGGTGGGGGATTTTTGTGTGTGTGTGTGTGTGTACCCTGCCGGTCAATGTCCTGTGTTGAGGGTCATTTTTTGTCACTCTCCTCTGTCAGCCCCTCAGTCGCAGTGGTGACAAACACAATGCAGGCAGCACTTTTGCTTTTCTTGGTAGCCCTTGTGGCCCCTTTAAGTGCAGGGTCCCCGATGTCCGAATCTGAACCCATCACACAAGAGAACTTCGACCTGAACCGGGTAGGTGTGCGACCAGTGGTTTTGTGTTGTTTGTGTGTTGTGGCACCCCTTTTGCTGCTTAGCTCATCTGTTTCAATGATGTAAGATTAGTGTGTGCTTCTATGACCTTGTTATATACACACTTTTTACTCAGCTTATTTCGAGATTTTATTTCGAGAATATTTATATGAACTTGTAACCTTCTTCTTGTCCAACCAAATGCCTTAAATGTAAATGAAAATTTCAGATATATAAATGACTATATATATAAACTTGGCAGGCTGGGCTCATAACCCACCTGTCAACAGGTGATTTGAAGCGCAAGATGCGCTTTGTAAATCATTTTCAAAAACTGCAATTTTGCACGCCTGCCATAAGCAAATGAAAGTGACATTTTCATTACATGTACGTACTTTCGTGAAATCAGAAAATACTCACGAACCGTGTAGACTATGGCTACCAAACTTGGTACACGCATGTAGGATGTAGGTCTAAGTGGGTTAGCCAAACTGAGGCACCATTGGCCACTAGGTGCCGCTAGGGCAGTTAAAACAAGCACTGACTTCACTTGATTGGCATTCGTTCATCAACAAGCTCAAAAATGTGTGTTATTGACCTGACATGATGGGTCTAGCACACACTAAAAGAAATATTTCAGTCTATTGCAGAAAACGTGGCCAAAATGTGCAAATAAAGTGCAAACAATTTCAACATGCTGAAACATGTGCTTAATTTGGCAGATATTAAAATTTGAAAATGGTTTTCAGGCTGTGACTCATGAACAATGACCCAGAATGGCCAAATCTTGGCTTTGATAAATCCATTGCTGTATGACAAATCAATAAATATGGGTTTTGTTGTGCTAACTAATTCAATTTGCGCACAATTTGCAAATTGCAAATCAGAAGAGTCCCAAAGGATTAAAGAGTCTTTACCGTTATTGCAATAAAGTATTAGAATGTTTTGATAATTGGGTATGTGCATGTATGGTGGTACGACAAGCGTGCCTGCCAAATGTCGTAGCATCGGCCACTGGAGGGCGCTACGGTGGGAAATTGAAAAGTGCGCATTGGCCATTTTCTGGTTTTCCATTGGCCTGTGGGTCAAAGCGCGGTGATTTGTGCCGTGGCACTTTTGCTTGGTCCCCGTAATCGCCACTTACGGCTATATTATTTAGATTGTAATTTGCAGACAACTCCCTCTGCGGGTGCATTAGATGCATCCAAGTCACGAAACAAGTAAAATGCAGTTTACTACAAAATAAAGGTTGTGGTGTAGCCCTGATTTGTCAGGGGTCCCAGGGTGTTTCTGATTTTCCTCTTGCTGTGTTGAACCTCAGTTCATGGGGAAATGGTATGAAGTTGCTGTAGGATCTAGCCGCCAGTGGGTACTGAGGCACAAGGGCCAGTCCTTAGTTGGCACCCTGGAGGTGCAGAAAGGTGCCAACGACAAAGCTGTCAGCCTGATGAAGACAAGGTTCAGGTGAGTGGCGTCAGGCATAGAACCCACACATTCATGCGGAGGTGCCCAACGTAACGTGTCTGACCAGTGTGTGTGTGTGTGTGTGTATGTGTGTGTGTGTGTGTGTGTGACTGTACAGGCATGGCTTATGCAAGCAGTACAGTGATGAATACGAGCTGACGGACACGCCCGGGAGATTCAAATTCCGCATCTTCAGTATGCCTGACACACGTTTGAGTTTCCTGCTGCTGTGGGGTGTGGATATGGGCGGCACTGAAGCAGGATGTTTGTGATCTTCGTCTTGCAGGATGGAACGGCACCATGATCATCGACTCCTACGTGGTGCACACGAACTACGATGAATACGCTCTGGTGGTCATGTACAGACAGAGGAACGGAGGGAACAAAACCACTTCTGTTCAGCTGTATGGTGAGTATGACCCAGGAACCGGACTGAGCGCCGCATCTGTACAACGCGGTGACAGATTTAACCCTTGGTGTCAGGCCGGAGCCCAGAGCTGCGCGACACCCTGCTGGACGACTTTAAAAGGGTAGTGCGTGACCAGGGCTTGAGCGAGGACAACATCATCATCAAACAGAACGAAGGTGCACACCCTTAATCCCAAACACACACACACTCACACACACACCTACTATACAATATCTATACATGTCTTTTCACTTTCCTGTTGACTTCTCTCTCTCCTTGTGTCTGCAGGGGAGTGCACTCCGGTAGAGGTGATATCACGTCCATCACCTCAATTTCAGGTTAACCAGACACTGCGGCTAGTTCCGTAACGTGAGTACGTGTCGCTAATCTCCGAACGTTGGCTCTCGCAGAGGGCGAGGAGAGCGGTGCAGTTGCCCCTGGCCGAGGAGGAGGCGTCTGGGTCCGAGCCCGAGGACACTCCCCTCTTCAGAGGAGCCGGTGAGATGCAGGGGATGAGCTGCCCTGAACTTTTACCTTAAATAACTCCCCTAGACGAGTGTGTGTGTGTGTGTGTTTGTACCCCAGTCTCATGCCAGGCAGCTCCCGACTCTGGCCCCTGTTTCGGGATGCTGCAGCGCTTCTACTACAACTCTTCCCTCATGGCCTGCCAGGGCTTCACGTTCGGAGGTTGCATGGGCAACCAGAACAATTTTGGGACTGAGAAAGAGTGTCTGCAGAGCTGCCGCACAGAAGGTGACACGGAACGAGGCTGAAGCTGAAACTGTACTGGCGGCATTTCCGAAGGGCCTGAATTGAAGTGTTGTGTCTGTGTCCAGCGGCCTGCCGGCTGCCCATAGAGTCGGGATCCTGCAAGAGCGCCGTGGACCTCTGGGCTTTTGATCCCAACGTCGGGAAGTGTGTTTCTTTCAGATACAGCGGTTGCCAGGGCAACGGCAACAAGTTCTACACCCAGAAGGAGTGTGAGGAGTACTGTGGAGTGATAAAAGATGGTAAGAATGCACGTTTATTACATAAATCATGTGAATAGCAACAACATCATATCATATTGAGAAGTTTTTTACAGTTTGTACAATCTGCGTGTTTTTACCAGACGGGGAATTTCTCAACGTGAACTGAAGACAGAGGGAGCAAAACGGATGGCACAAAATGGAGGGATGCACACAAACTACAGGGCTGTGACCTTAACTCCTACAACTCAATAAAGCGACATTGAGACATGAGGCCATGAAAGATCTCCTATTCTCTTGTGTTCTGTAAACACCCAACACCAGACGTGTCTGGGGAATCTGTCTTAAGGTCCCCCTGTAAAAAGTCAGATCCATACTTTTTGGAGTAGAAATGTATAAAACTCAAATACCAGACTGACCGATGCGCTCTGAACCACCGGAGAGACTCACATCATGCAATTCTTGTTTGTTGTCTTAAAGGTAAGGTTTCGGCCTTCTCACAATTTTAATAAATTGATAGTTTGGAAACTAGCGTTCCTCAAAAGTATAATTGGGGGTTTTGTGGGTTAAAGACCAACACCAGACTTCATTAAGCTCCCTTCTAGCTGGTCTACCTCCATGTACCATCCGACCTCTACAACTCATACAAAATGCAGCAGCACGACTGATCTTCAACCTTCCCAAATTCTCCCACACCGCCCCTCTGCTACGTTCCCTCCACCGGCTCCCAGTAGCTGCACGCATCAGGTTCTAAATACTGATGCTGGCCTACAAAGCCAAACATGGAGTAGCACCATCCTACCTCACAGCCCTTATTACACCTCGCACTGCACCTCGTATACTCCGAGCCTCCAGTACTGCTCGCCTGGTCCCTCCATCTCTGAAGGTAAAAGGAAGACGCTCATCTAGACTCTTCTCCGTCTTGGCCCCTCGGTGGTGGAATGAACTTCCAGCTCAGTCACTGAGCACCTTCACACGGCAGCTCAAGACCTTCCTCTTTAGAGAAGATTTAGATGAACTTGTAACCTTCTTCTTGTCTGACTTCTGTATAGAAACTAGAACAGAGAAAATAAAAAGATTGTATTCATAGTTGGGGGTCCTAGTGAACCTGAACTGACCACTTCATCCATGGTAACATGGAAGCACGTTGTAAGTCTCTCTGGATACGGGCGTCTGCTAAATGCCTTAAATGTAAAAGTGAAAGGCAGCGGTACGTAATGAAGTGCCGCGTTGGCAGCAGGGTGCCTCTGATCTACGTCCAGCAGAGGGTGCTGTGCCCCTGCACACAGTGGCACCTCCTGCACACAGTGGGACCTGCCCTCTTCTCCCCCTCACGACCCCCTGTTCCTCGCTCTGCCATTGCGCCGCGCTTCCTGCCCCCCCCCACAGTTCCCAGAGTCCCCAGCTCCGTGCGCTGGCTGGAGAATGCTGGGAATATCCGGAGAGGAAAAGGGAACTGATGGCTTTCTGTGACCTTCCGCCCGAGGCCAGATCACCTGCTCCCAGATAGGTGCCAAACCCATGCAGCGAGTGGAGGGGATTTTCAGTGGTCCAGTACACACACACACACACACACACACACTCAGTTCACTGTGAAATGTATGCAGAGACTGTTGATGCGTTATCTACCGACATGCCCAAATACACACACACACACACACACACAGTACACATGTGTGTGGACATTCAGCTCACACTCCGAGATCAAAAGCCGTCGGGTGTTATCTGACCGAGCTTTGAACACATGCCGAACACACACGCTTGAACACGTGCGGGCGGGCCGCGGGGCTCCGGCGGTGTGTGTTGAGGTGTCATGACGCAGCAGAGGCCTGTACAATGTGCTGGATGGAGCACATTAGGCGCTGATTGAAATGGGAAACGTGACAAGTGTTCTTCAGGCTTTCATCCTCCTCCAGACTTTGAACTGGAGACGCGTTTGCGGGGGTCTTTGGCCCTTCGGCGTGCAGTGCGATTGCGTCGCTGGGTAAATATCTGTCTGCGCGCGAGAGAGAGAG
This sequence comes from Denticeps clupeoides, assembly GCF_900700375.1. NCBI lineage: Eukaryota > Metazoa > Chordata > Actinopteri > Clupeiformes > Denticipitidae > Denticeps > Denticeps clupeoides. The sequence continues at coordinate 1,373,441 of NC_041709.1, forward strand.
AGAGAGAAAGAGAGGGGGGGGGGGGGGGGGCGGGGGGGGGGCAGGTCAGCTGGTAACACAAACAGATCCAGACCAGTGGGCAGGATCAAAGCCACAAAGAAACAAGGCATCTCTTCTCCTGCAAGACGCCGCCCACACACGCACGCACACTCATGCACGCTCGAGTGGCCATGCTCACATATGACACTTGTGTGAACACAGACGGAGTGTGTGTGTGTGTGTGTGTGTTACAGTCTTCTTTCAGTATCCCCGCCCCCCCCAGCCGACTGCCTCCCTGTCTGCATCCAATTTCTCCGCCCACCTGACTGCAGTGTCGCAGCTCCCAGAGTTCAGTGGGGCCGTTCGGCCAGGCCTCCTGTCACTCATCTCAGCGAACCTGCCGTTCTCGTAGTTAAGCTCTGATGAACTCTCATTTCCGTACGTTGTGGTAAAATATGGAGCAGTTGGTGCCGGAGCGATGGACTTTCCTTTAGCGTGCTGCTATTGCGGTCCATACGCGGTCCTGGCGCAAGGGTGCGTGTGTGTGTGTTCGTCTCACGCCGAGGCATTGTTGCCGTTGGCAACGGGTTTTTCCCTCGACAAGTGCAAAGAGCCACGCGTTCGTACGGAAAGTGGCGACTGTCTGTTGCAGGTGTGCGGCCTCATGAGCCGCAGAGCGAGCGGTGCCAGGCGAGACGAGTCATGCCCATACGTGGCCGAGCGCAGAACCTGCCCCGCCAGTTCCAGCTCCGACTTGTACCCGGGGTCGCTGGTGGCACGGTGCTGCCAGGTTCCCACGGTGACTATCAGGACCGTGACTGGGGACCCACCTACAAAAAAGAGGGCAAAATGACATACAATTACATCAAATTGCAGTGTGCAGCAGACGTGTTTGCTTTGGTATATATGTTAAAATGTCCTTTTTTTGTGTGTGATTTGAAATGAAATCATAGTTTAAATAGAAACATTATTTGCATTTTTGCACATGAATTGGTAGATAAACTGTAAGCAGTACGGCGTGTGGGGAGAGTTCACTAATGTCACATGACACATGTCTTCAGGAGTTACGCCATCGTGGGGGGGAGAACCGTGGTCCTGTTTGTTTCTGTCTAACTACTTCTGACACCCAGAAGTTTTGGATGATTTGGGCAGCGGTGGCCTAGCGGTTTAGGAAGTGGCCCCGTAATCAGAAGGCTGCCGGTTCGAATCCACTGAGCGAAGCACCGTCCCCACACGCTGGTCCCCGGGCGCCTGTCATGGCCGCCCACTGCTCACTCAGGGTGATGGTTAAATGCAGAGGACACATTTCCAACCTTCCTCCTCCATTTCCACTAGTCCCCCCAGCAAACCAGGCGTGAAGATACACTATCAGAGGCTTTTATTCTAGAATCCTCATTCCGGTGCTTGGAGAGCCAGCATACGTGATGTCAGCAGAGACCTCGGACGTATCAAGAGTGAAGATTTTTAAACAGACATGGTCTCGAACGCAGATTCAGTTGTAAGTAGGTCCTTGGCGTGAGATTTTGGTTTTTGTGAAGCTGCCTGAAAGTAGGGTGCTGAGGTGCTGGTAGTGGCTTCCTTCTCAACCTGAAGCTCTGACGGTGTCACCTCAAGGACCTGAATTTGACCGAGCCCGTGTGTGGGTTTCTTCTATGTGCTTTAATCACTGCTGGTGTTGTGGGGGTGATGGTGGAGTGGACGGTGAACTGAGTGTTTCCTCACCGCTGTGGACTGTTCTGATTCGCTATGGGCTGTTCCAGCTCTGTGGCGTGGTGTTGGGTCCAATGAAACAGGAGTTGGCTGCAGTTCAGAAGCTGTCTGACTGTCTGGGACCACATGAGACAGTTCGTCATTTGATAACCTGCACTTTCGAGGCTCGGCGCAGAGCGGGGGTGTCATGTTCAAAAGGCAGAAACAAATTCCTGGCATTTATTAACTTTTTTTTTCTTTTTCACACCAACGCAGTTTTAGATCCGTTCCGGCACATTCGTCCCTCGTTCTATAAAGAAAACGTAGAAATATTGAAGTGGGGGTGGGGGGGTGGGGTGTTTTACCTTCCTCCTCCCACCGCCCCTCCCTCTCCTCTTCTGCTTTCATTCACACGGGGGTCCTGCCCCCCCCCCCCCCCCCACATCCCAGTCCATTTTCCTACAGGCTTCTCCCTCCATTCTGCGGCCTCGCCCTGGGTGCAGCTGAGAGCCGGAGAGGGGGATGACAATAGGGAGAATGAGAGCCTGCTGTAAGGGGGTAGCTGAATAGGCCCATTCAACGTGCCCAGCCGAACAGAATAGCATCTCCATCTCACCTCAAACCCGCAGCTTTGCTCCGCACAACCGGGCCTTTATTCTTGGTAATTACACACACACACACACACACACACACACACAGGGGAACCATGCAGCAAAATGAGTGAAAGCATAGCTAGACACAACATATGAGTGCATGTGCACATACACACACACACACACACACACACACACAGAACAACATAAACTGGCGTGACACACATACACACACCCGCAGAAACAATGGGAAGCCCAGGAATGTCACACAAAGGCCAAACCTTAATGCAGCACAGCCATGGAGCGTCCAACTTGCAGATCCCGCCGCTGACGGCCCTGACCCGACACAGCGCCGCGGCTGCGGGTGCGAGTCTGTCAAATCGGCCATTAAAAAAAAGAGGCGGCGAACGAACGAACGAACGAACGAACGTGGATGTAGGTGGGAATCGATTCATGCCGAAGCCGCAGAGGCCCCCCGGACTTTCTTCCCGGAATGCAGTGATGTTATCCCTCTCGGAGTTAAGTGGCTGCTTGAGTCACCGAGAGCCAAAGCAGTTAGAGCGGCGAAGGGAAAAAAAACCACATGAGATGCCGGAATTCGGCGCCGCACAGAGAGGCCGTGCCAGCGCTCTCTAACCCAGACCTAAAACGCTTTATAGCTGCTGTTGGCGTTTTTTTTATGCGGCTGATGCATTATACTGTCACTTTTATTCCTTTATGGCTCCAGAATACATGCCCTGTTGTTTTCCATTGTCTTCATTACAGCCGTGGAACATAAGATCCTGGTCCAGGGTGAGGATCTGGGCTTTTTATGAACTGAAGGCCTGAGGCTGTGGGCTTTTTGAAGTTAAGAGGCGAGACTGTAGGGAAATATAAAATTGACCGGTGCACCACTAACAAACTCCACTTTTACAACCAGAGGTTTCCGTATTTTGATTTTTCTACACAAAGACACACACACACACACACACACACACATGCAGAGGAAAGCATTAGGATGTCCAGCTGGGAGAGGTCAAGACACACCGGCCTCCCCAAACGCCGGAACATTCTGTGTAACAGGAGAAGGGGGTTGGTTGACCCTGCATTCGGTGTCCTACAATATGTCCTTATCTGTGTGTGTGTGCGAGGGGGGGGGTCCTGCAGCCTGTTGCATGGATGTGCTGCCGTCCAGACGGACCTCCGCACGCACACGGAGCCCCGCCCGCTCCACGCTCTGTGCAGGAATGGGGCGAGCAGTGATGGAGCGAGGGCCACAAAGGCCAGACAAAGGGAGCAGCAGCAGGACAGTGCAGCGATGTGACAGGCTGCCACCGGAGGGGGGGGGTATGAGGGACTTTTTTTTTGCGGGGGGGGGTCCATATGGGCATCCCCTCCCCTCAGCACTCCCTCCCTGAGCAAACAGGCAGATGCCACAAGGGTCCCTACCCCGCCTGGTGGGCCACTGGGTCAATCTGCAGAGGGACACAGCTAAATAGCTGCAGAGGGAGCGAGAGAGAGAGAGAGACCCAGCTGCCTGCTGCAAACACACACACACACACACTCTCAAGCATAGTTATACACACACACACACTCTCAAGCATAGTTATACACACACACACACTCTCAAGCATAGTTATACACACACACACACTCTCAAGCATAGTTTTACACACACACACTCTCAAGCATAGTTATACACACACACACACTCTCAAGCATAGTTATACACACACACACACTCTCAAGCATAGTTATACACACACACACACAACACACACACACACTCTCAAGCATAGTTTTACACACACAGACAGTGGGAGACGCAGCAGTGCTTCAGTTTGTCATCGTTGTTTATGGTTTGTTTACGTCTCTGTTCACCGCTCTGGTCTGTTCGTGGTGGGTTTCGTCTCTCAGTCGGCACTGTGCACATTCGCAGCGTGTTACACACTCCTCGCCACCGAGAGAGGGAGAGAGAGAGAGTGCAAACTTTACACAGACAGAGGTCCCATCTGCAATCATCACCACGGAAAAAGTAGATAAAAAACCAACACATCTAAAAGGTTCCCATGAAAAACACATACACACATTCTCTACACACTCTGCAGAAGACTCCACTCTTTAACAGCCGGGGGATTGTGGGTAAGAATGAGAAGGAGCACAGGGGTGAGATGTGTGTGGGGCAGTATAATAGGTCTATTGTGTGTGTGGTGTGTGTGTGTGTGTGTATGTGGTGGGGGAGGGGGTGGGGGGCTTGGCTTGCTCTGCCTTTGTGTAAAAGGTCTGCTCTTCTGGCTCTCCAGTATGTTATGGAGATGGACAAGCTTAGGAACCTCCGAGACGCCCCCCCCCCTCCCATCTCTCTCTCTCTTTTCTCCATCATTTTCTGTGCCTCCCCCATCCCTCCATCACAGGCCGTGTTTCATTAGCATAACAGCTGCTTAGTGCGGGGTGGGGGCAGGACAGGCTGGTGTGTGTGTGTCTGGGAGCTGAATGGGCCTGAAGTAGGGACCCAGCAGACAGGACAAAAGAGGAGGGGACAGCAGAATGGGGGGAGTGAATGGCCCCGCTTGTCACCGTGCACAAGGAGGGGAAAAAAAGCAGAATGGAGTTGAAGAATGAAAGAAAGTTAAAAAAAAAAAAAAAGAAAAAAGGGGGGATCGGAGGGCAAGGGAAGACGGTCCTGGCCACCTGTCTCAAGCCCCCCCCACCTTAGCCCCATCCCTCAATTTCCATCTCCTGTGACCGGGTTCTCATCATTCAGCGAAGGTTTCTGTAGCTTCTCTTGCTCTGGGAAAAACTTCAAGTCAGCAGGTTTGGGGTGTTTTTGCATGCTGGGATTATCAATAGCTGCAGTGTTCCGTGTTCATGGTTTCACGAAATCAGTTATTGTGTGTCTGTGTGTGTGTATACAGTAAAGGTGAAACGTCTGGACACCTTCTCATTCAACATGTTTTCTTTATTTTCATGACATTTAACGTTGGTAGAGTCTCACTGAAGGCATCAAAACTATGAATGAACACACGTTGAGTTCTGTACTTAACAAAAAGTGGGAGACCTGAGACCTCCACAGTCACCGGACCTGAACCCAGTCCAGATGGTTTGGGGGTGAGCTGGACCAACAAGTGCTAAACACCTCTGGGAACTCCTTCAAGACTGTTGGAGAAGCATTTCAAGGTGACGACCTCTTGAAGCTCATGGAGAGAATGCCAGAGAGTGTGCAAAGCAGTAATCAGAGCAAAGAAACTAGAATATAAAACATGTTTTCACTTATTTCAACCTTTTTTTGTTAAGTACAATAACTCCACATGTGTTCATTCATAGTTTTGATGCCTTCAGTGAGAATCTACCAACGTAAATGGTCATGAAGATAAAGAAAACACGTTGAAAGAGAAGGTGTCCAGACTTTTGGCCTGTACTGTATATATATATACATATATATATATATATGTTGCATGACATTATGATCTGATATTTAAAATATTAGGAGGAACACTTTGCTTCTGCAACAAAATTTTCCCTCCTACAATGCAGCCGTCCCACAGCAATGCCATTCAGGCAGCAGCTGAGAATGTGACGTTTTAACTGTTTAAAAGGCCAGAGTGTACAGTATTGTGAAGAAACCTGTGCAAGATGGGTCAGTTAGGGTGTTATGCCTAACTCAACACTTAGTATTCTTAGTATTCCATAGAAAAATGAAATCCAGCAGGCGTGGCTGGTGCTCATCACGTGCAGGTGTACAATGTGACGCATGCAGCACCTCTCGGCTAAACAAATTGTGAGTTTGGAACTTCCTGGTTCAAGGAACTGTGAGTCACGAAGGAAATATTCCTGCTCGGTTTAATCTCATGCCATGACCGAGTCCTGTGACTGACATCGAAACCCGCGTCCAGATTCTTTCATGCCAACGGAGGCTAATGTCGCCCATCACAGTCCAACTTCCAGGCCCATCGACGTCCCCCTTCTGTCCAAACCACCCAGACTGGCGTCCCCGTCACACAGCGAAGCGCTGTGGACTTCACACGCCCGCAAAAACGCCAGAGCCAGTAACTTGAGCCGGCTTGGGGAAAGACGAATGCACGGCAGGCTTAGCACTGCAGGGTCCGCTCCAGTGAGCTGCGTGGGGATGACTGCCGGCGTCTTGCCGAAGTCTTCGGCGCGTTCACAAGCCGCGACATGGAAGAAAGCGGATTAGGAAACGTTCTGATGTTCTCATTCTCGGGTTCAGGTAACAGCTCTCTCTCTCTCTCTCTCTCCCTCTCTCTGCTAAAATCATTCCCAAATTCCGGCTGTGATGTGCGGCAGCGCAGGCACATGAAGAATCTATTAGGGGGCCTCTCTGTTGCACTCTGGGACAGCGGCCAACTCAGCCGCCGGACAATGGAAATCCAGCTTTACAAAAACATCCTGCCGAAGTGAGGGGGGGGGGCGAGCGAGAGGGAACAATGAGGAGAAAGCGGGGAGACCCTGGAGCTCTGCGGTGGGAGACAGGCGGCTTTGGGCCGCGTTGGAAAGGTTCTGAAGGTGACGTTGGTGTCAGGCCTGCTCTTCACGCTCACACACACACACACACACACACACACACACACACCAGTGGCGCCGGGCCCCGTGCAAGAGGAAGTGCGGCGGCCCTCGAAACAACTGAAATGTGATTCGCCGACACGTCGTGCGGTTGAGTCACCTGTGTGTGACTCGGCCCAAAACCGCAGAGGAACGGTGAGAAACGGTGCCGAGGAAAGCCTGAGTGTGTGTGAGTGTGTGTGTGTGTGTGTGTGTGTGTGTGTGAATAACTGAGTGAACTAGCAGACAGTGGCAGGACAGCAAGGCAGGGGTGCTACCCCACTCACAGGCGGGTAACATAAAACCCACTAACACACACACACACACACACACACACACACACACAAGGGAGGGGATCCTTCTTTAAAACAAAACTACCCACAATCCTCTGCACTCTTTTATCCACTCTGTGAAAGGACAGGGCCAAATGAATGACAAAAGGAGGGGAGAATGAGGAGCGGGGTCGGGTTGGCCTGCAGAAGGGGGGGCAGAGCACTCGATTCTTCTTGGGAGGAAAGAGAGACGAGCGAGACGAGAGGAGAGGAACAAATATCGCAGCAACACCACATAGGCTTTAATGATTTCTTTACTGGCTTGTACACAAATGTACAAAAAAAAAAAAAAAAAAATTACAGCACTCATTTTCTCACCACGCATGAAATATCACAGTGTTACAAACAAGAAAAAAAAAAAAAAAAACACACATGCACACACACCAACAACAACACAAAAAAAGCCAAATGAAACACACCAAAACATTCGCGTCACAAATCCACAAAAATATTGTTTGCTAAAAGAAAAAAAAACTCATTCTCTTACACCTATTCAGCTGCTCAGCTCTTCTGCCATAAATGTTATGACAAACGCAGAGTGACACAGCCATACGACGTGCAATTTTATTTTTGTTACAATGATCTTACCATCAAATGTATCATTTCCCCATTCAAATGACAGGAGCAGGGCACTTCAGAGCTGAAAGTGCTCCAAGATATTATCAGCGTTTATATATATTTATATATTTATATATACATACACATAAACCCAATCACAGAGATACGAACTTCTTTGCAAACGTCACGTTTTGCAAAGTTAACACACACAAGGAGACAATATAACCTGGAGTATTTTATAAAATAGCATTTTGTTGTGTTCCTTTTTTTTTTTCTATTCAGAAAAAATACATTTGTTGACACAAAGCCAACTAATCAACAACAGTCATCAGTGCAATATAAAAAAAACGATCAAGTTTAAGACAAGCGATGCATATTTTCTGCTTTACCAATGCTGATAAAAAATGTGGCTTCTGCTGTCTCTCCAGGTAAAATAATAAACCACATGAATTGACCACATGACGAATGATTCAAAACACTCATGGCCCCCAAAAAAACGCGGCGGGTGCATCTGCAGCACCTCAAAAAACAGCATCGTGCATGCCAGGTACGCACACAGAAACCATGCAAACACACACTCGCTCTCTCACACACACACACACACACAGACAAACTGCATACGCTGGACTCCTCACGTAATGACTGTGATTCAGATACTTATAGTCTTTTAAAAACTAACTGTTGGCCACGGACTCAAACACAACACACTATGAAAAAGAAAAAAGTTAAAAAAAAATAAAGCAGCATTGAAACATCAGGGTTGCCATGACTTTTCGTATTTTAAATGCAGCAGGCAGTTTGTGCAACAACATGTGCAGATCTTCCTGCAAGTCATGTTACAACAGAAGGAATAAATCCGAATGAAAGAGTCGATTCTCGTCGTCCTGCTCAGTAGTAACTTATTCGACAGCCTGAGCGCCTGAAGTTACCCGGCCACGCACTAGGGGGCGCTAAAGGCTCCATATCTTGTGCAGCAAAACTCCCTGCATTTAATAGTCATGCAATACACTCCACGTTCTGCAAACTAAACAACGAAATTAAAAAGGAAGTTGGAAAAAAAAAAAAGTATTAAAATGCCAAGACGCGATAGGCGTTCGGTTGAAATTATCATCATAGCATCCATGCATTGCATGCAGAGGAAATACGCTTAGCTTCACCAACAAATTAAAGTTCGGATGCCGACCAATTATCCCGGGGCTTGAAATAAAAGAATTAAAACGGTTCTCCAGCCAAGAGGTGGTTTAATTGTGCGGTGATTTAAAACGGATGAAATGGCAAAGCTTTAAAAAAAAGCATAACGCGATGGTCGTCGGAGAATTGATGCGTGAAACTAGTGAAATACTCTTGAATACTTGAAAAACAAACTCGAGGTAGCTGGTAGAGGAAACCAAACATACAGTAGAAGAAATGAATAACTTGTAGGCCAGTTCGGGGACAATGTGTTTTGTGGCTTTATCATCATATATGATATATATAATATATATATATATATATATACACACGCACAAAGCACGGCGAATTTGGGCAAACGGGACAGGTTACTACTGAGTCCGAAAGCAGCTACGTCACCGTAAAGATCGGATTTTTTTTTTTTTTTAAGAATTAAAAAAAAAAAAAAAAAAACAACAACAACCACAACATAATTTACTCATCTCAATGTACCTTCATAATAAAGAGACAATAACCCGGGCTGCGTTTCACAGTGATGACCAGGGCGTTCGTGGAATACTGACAGGACATTATAAAGTGTAATTCCCAATGCAACTTTCCTGACGTTTTGATACAAAGCGAAAGCAGCGGTTTTAGTAACATTGACCATCAGGTCCACCGGCCTGGAAGCTGGTGTCCGGCGGAGCGTATTTCACTACTGACGAGGAGAAAAGGGGAAGCGTAAAGCTATTGTGTACAGTACTTAACATTTAGTCAGTTTTATTTTGAGTATTTTCTTTTATTGCACACACACACATACATGTGTGTGTGTGTGTGTTGTTTTTGTAAAAGCACTGGATACCATAACGACGCGTTTGAAACATGCCAAATTAATGAATTGATAAAAAAAAAATTATTATAATAATAATAAAGAGAGAGACGTATTTTAGTGGAAATAAAACAGTGTTTAGCCGATGGCCTTCGTTCACCTCTTCCCTTTCAGAGCCCCTGTATTCCAGCATGCATCCACACAGCAGCAAGTGCCATCTCGCGAGGAAGGTCAAGCCGGCCGGCGAGGACCTTCTCCTCCTCATCCTCCTCCTCCTCCTCCTCATCCTCTCCTCGCAGTCCGTCCGTCCTCCGGAGGAAAACCCGCTCCGACATTCAAGATAAAAGCTTTAGTACCAACGCACGTGCGTTTTTTATTCATTTATTTTTTTCATTTTTGTTTCGTTTCTTTTTAAGTCCTCTGAGGGTGTAACTCTAAGGTCAGACGGAACCAGAACCGGAGAGAACCCCCCCTCTCTCCCCATTTGGTTTTTTTTTTTTTTTTTTTTTTTTTTAAAGTCTCTCGTTTCGTGTTGTTGTTTCTTTTAACTCTAAATTTGGCCTCTTTGACCTGCCTGTCGCTCGGGCCTCCCCGGCGTCCCCTCACCGCGCCCCGGAAGAGTACTTGGCCTTGGTGATGAGGTACAGCACGATGTCCTGGTGGCCGCCGAACGCGGCGATGTGCAGGGCGCTCCAGCCCTCGCGGTTGGCCAGGCGGATGTCGGCGCCGAACTTGACCAGCAGCTTCACCAGCTCCAGGTTGCCGTCGATGACGGACTGGTGCAGCGCCGTCTGGCCCTCGGGGCCGAACGAGTTGACGTTGAACTCGCAGTTGGTCATGTTCTGCAGCAGCGAGTGCAGCTCCTTGGTGTTGCCCTTCTTCACCGCCTCCTGGAAGACCCTCTGCGGCGCGGAGCAGGTCGACACCTCCGCCTGGCTCATGGCTCGACGTTATATCCCCCGGGGAAAAGAGCGACGAGAGAAAAAATCCCAATTCCGGACCCCCGGACAGAAAGGGGGGGTGAAGAAGGAGAGATCCAGGCCGCGCAAGGTGTCGTGGGGTCCGCGCTCCGGTCCAGCCCGGTCGTGTCCCTCCACAGACGCGGTCGCGGCGGGGTCCTAGTGCATCTACCGCCCCCGGAGAGCCCTGGCGCGGGGAGACGAGCGGCGTTGTGACGGGCGCTGGACGGCGTGCTGCGTGGGTCCCGGCGAGGAGTCTCTACACGGAGCCGCGCCGCCAGGAGGGATATTTCAGACGCGCGGGGGATTTGCATAACAATTCCGCCCGCGGAGCCGAGTGGGCGGGGCCCGCCGCTCTCCGGCGCGTCCATAGGCCGCGCCGAGCGGCGGGGGCGGGGCCGAGTCGGGCGGGCGGGGCTTCTCGGCTCGGCGCCGCCCCCCGCCAAAATAAAACGGGACGTTTCTCAACAAGTGTTAACGACTGGATATAAACGACCACACGAGGAGCTTTTATAACCCTACATTGACATAATAAAGTCCCGTGTGCTTCCGATTGGTTCTATGAAATTTATTAAAATGCATTTTTATGTTTTGTTTTTTTTTTCACTTCATGCTAATCGCCCGATGTCAAGGTGTCGGTTGCTGCAAGGATTTAAATCTCTGGTCCCAGGTTCGAAAGTCACGTAGGCCGGCCGCGATTAGCATATGGTCAAAGACTAAGCCGCAAGGTTTCTGTTTGTTTCACTTCCTTAGTCCCCGTGGGAAAATGCTCGCTGTCTGTGAAGACGCGCAAAACGACACGAGTTGCTCGGAGCGGAAGCGCGGTCCCGTCATATTCTCCTTTTCACAAGTTTCTGTGCGTTTTTGTACAGACTGGGTCTGGGGACGCAATTGAACGCAAAGAATAAAAGTCCTCATTTAATAATATAACAAAACAAACAAAAAAACTAGGTGTGCTTGAAGGATAACGCTAATTGACGAAATAAAAGACAAAACTTTGCGAATAGCATTGGCCCTTTTGGGGCAGTAAATGTTGTCATTCCAGCTGTTTTATGTGACAGGCGGAGAAACTTCACATGACAAAAGCCCGCGAGACTTCCTGTGCGCGCGACCCGAGGTGCGCGCCGCCGGACAGGGTTGCCAGGTTGAGAGATTTATAGTTTTTTTTTTTTTTTTTTTTTAGATGCAGAAATTGGGTTGTGGTCAAAACGGAAAAGAATGGAAGTGGAGGACACGGGGAGGAGGAGGAGTGAGCTCTTCTTCGGTCGTGACGTTATTGTGGCTCGGGAAGTTATTGTGTTGATCTGATTGCAAGACAACGTGGGCTAGTACTTATAGAATGAATGTGTTGAATAACACAAAATAAATCATAGATCAGCACTTTCACGTTGATGGTTGCTAGCTGTGGTGCGTTATGCCTCACATTTTGAGCTAAATAGGTTAGTCGCACACGGGACTTCCCTTGTCGTGAACTGTGCATTTAATTTCCCACGCACCCAAAGGTGATTTGATCGTTGCAAAACGCGTCCTGCGCGGTCCGAAAAGCAGCAATCGCGCTGGTATTTTATTCGCGTTGATTTTTTTTTTTCGCATTTGTTATTCATACACCAGGGAACGCGTTGCCGAACACACTCACAGCGACCAGTCATTTTGTCCCGGTGCGTTTTGCACAGCGCTGAGAATTTAGAACTTCAGGCTCGTCGCGTCACCATGTCGCTCCCCTTTCGGAGGGATCCAGGGGGCGCACCTGGCAACCTCGCTGCTGGCGGCGGCGGCGGCGCGCCGTGCAGCTGCACCGTGGGAACCGGACGGCTGCAGCCCACTGCGCGCTCCTCTTCTCGCCTCGCACGCCGCAGTTTGGCGCCGGGGAGCCGTTTGTTCCGTTTGTCGGCGGTTCGGGGAGCGTGCAAGGCCGACCTGTGTCTCCGTCGCCATAACCCCGTCTCATCTGTCACCAACATTTGTCCCGGACGTCGACCTTTACTTTACTTTACTTTACTTTATTTAGCAGACGCTTTTATCCAGAGCGACTTACAATAGGAAGACCAGCAATTCTCGTTCGATTTCTATAGAATATTGAGTTTACAAACTAAGAGCCCTGATAAGGCAAACTTGTCAGTGAAGAGCATGCTCGGAGATTGTTAGGTGCTAGACGAAGAAAAATTATAATGTATTTATACATTTTTGTATTGTTTGTGCAATGTGTACATGTGTTAGATTTGTCTGTAATATTTTGAACAAGAGGGTTTTCACCTGCTTCTTAAAAGTGGTGGTAGTCTCGGCTAGTCGTGTGGAGGAGGGCAGGTTGTCCCACCAGCCAGGGACAACAACGGAGAACAGACATGATCGGAGACCCCGTGAAGAAGGAATGTTTAGACCTCCGCGTCGTGGCCACGTGTTTTGTACCTGCACTGTAACCACTGTTGCGACAATGTCAATGTGCCCGGAAATTAAAATACGCGAACACGCTATGTGAGAAGTCTGGTGTAAAAGAAGGGAGGGAACGATATGAAAAAATAAATGGCCCCAGGCAGACGCGACACGTCAATCGGGCACAATTATGACAGTTGCCATACATTCCGATGCCGCATGCAGCTAGCCAGTTGTCATGGAGGCCTGTGACATCTTAAGTCGTCGTTTCCATCGGGGACAGTTTAAGAACAGCAAAGTCTGGCCTATAATTAAAGTTTTTTTTTTTTGAGGGGTGTCTGGGGATAATCTTACAACCGAATTAGACTCTTGGCCCTTATTTATCGGTGCGATAAATAATAATAATTATTAAATAAATAAAAACTCCCGCGTCCCGCTGCGTCTCGGACCAACATCTGCTGGCCGAGCAGAAAGATGTGTCTGGGGTGGTTCGTGGGTCGGGGGGGGTGGTTCTGTTGGAAAATATTTGCACTGAAAACAGGAGCCTTTCCCATTGGCCAGTTGTCTCCCGAACGGTGGAATTTGCACAATTCCTGGCTCTTGGCAGGCGCGGGGATCCCTTTTCTTTTTCAGAGGCGCGTCTGTAATTTCAAACCTTTTTCCCACGGACGTTTTTTTTATTATTTTATTTATTTTTTTAATTTCTTCGCCGTAGCCAGGCGCGGTGCAAACAGGATCCCGCACTTACCGACACACAACCAACCCATGTGTGTTCGTGATCTGGGCGATAAAAGGTGGACGCAACACCCCGCCCGCCGCGCCCGAGTGTCAGATGTCCCTCTGGAACCTGTCGTTCTTGGGCAGACTTATCGGGGGACCCGTGGACAGCGGCCGAGCGGGACACCGGGGGATTTGGGTTTTGTTCCGATCGGTCACAGCACCGGAAACGAGGCAGAGGCAGAGGAACACGAACCCAGCAGAAGCGAACCCAGGAGTCCCGTCAGGCTGCGGGGCTTTTTGACGCCTCGGCCAGACAGTCGGGCGAAGCGGGGGGGGCGGGGCGACGTGCAGAGACCGTGACGTCACGACAGAGGGCGGTCCCTCGGAGGCCCAATTCATGGCGGTACCACGTGCTCGAGGAGCGTGGGAAAGAGGGGAGCGTTTCTTCCCAGCAAAGAAAGAGCCGGGATCGAATAACATGCTGCTGCAGAAAGCCAAGGCGGCCTCGGCGGGGAAAGGTAGCCCCACTGCAGACCAGCGGGCAAGGGCGACCCGGCTTACTTAACGCTCCGCACCATGCCCGTCAAGTATTCCGTAATTTACCCTTCTTTCCCGCCGTCCTCCCGTATTGGTATTTTCCCGTAAATCTCCCGTATTTTATTATGCGTTATTTAAAAAAAAAAAAAAAAAAAAACGGAGCTCTGTCACTAATCTCGCGATAAGTGCCACCTGCAGTGGGCTACTACAGGTACTGTAGGTGGCAGTTCTCGCGAGATTAACGTGTGAGGTCAGATGATGAGTTGATGAGTGACGACGCGGGAAAAAAAGAAGGAAAAAAAAAACAGACAGATGATGGACGTCAGGACAGAGAAGGAAGGCGCTGCCCAAAAAAAACCCCCAAAACCCTCGTGTAAATACCACGATCAATGTGTGTTTTTCTGAAGAAGAGCAGGGTGGGGGACAGATTTGCAGCTAAGACTTTAGAAAAGAAGAAAGTGAAGTGATTGTCACTTGTGATACACAGCAGCACAGCACACGGTGCACACAGTGAAATTTGTCCGCTGCATTTAACCCATCACCCTGAGTGAGAAGTGGGCAGCCATGACAGGCTGGATGGGGATTCGAACCTTCTGATTACGGGGTCGCCTCCTTAACTGCTGCGCCACCACTGCATCGCACACGGGGGGGAAGGAATGATGTCCGCCAAGCGCGAGCTAGAGGCACAGAAGCATGCCCAGGCGATGTCAGCATTCGTGACGAGAAATGCCACCGAGGCAGACCAGGTCACAAGTGTCACATTCCGTTCTCCTTCCATGATGACTTCAACAAGCGTGTAGCTGACATGTTCCCGGACTTAACGGGAAAAACGAAGGCCACTCAACTCATCAAAGGCCAGTTAGCTATATAAAGTTAGCTACCTATCTTACTACCTACGGGCTACCATACGTTCGCTAAGACGGTATAAAATGGGCTTGAATATTCTAACGTTTGAGCATCACCCCATGGCATGCGTCTTGTAGGCTCCTAGCTAATTACTGGACACTCGACGGGTGCCATAGCAGCGTACCTGTCAAATATCCCGCTTTGGCCTGAAAATTTCCCGTATTTTCAAATCCAAAACTTGACAGGCATGCCTCCGGACGCTTCGCCGTTGTGGGGAAAAAAGATAATGATATAGATAATGAAAACGAGAGAGAGAAAGACGCACTGAGCGTCCATCTCCCAGAATTATGTCCCAAACTGGTCTTTGGCTGGAATTCAGCAGTGGACACTGCGGTGCTCTTTCGAAATTAATCTCCTGCATTTGTAAAATCAAAGACATCAGGGGAATAAGGAACAGATGCAAAGTAACAGTTTGCATCAGCGTTCTAGCACAACATAAATAAAATGATTTTGCATTTATATAAAGAAAAACACACGTCCTCTTTTAACAGAAAATGGAAGCTGGCGCATTTCAAATTCAAATTCCAAATCAAATTCAAATTGTATTTGTCACATACACAGTCATACACGGTATGATGTGCAGTGAAATGCTTTCTGCAACTGCTACAGACCACAGTATTGCAAATGTTGCGAGTAAACAATGAACCAATATGCAAATATTGCAAACACTTTTACGTCTTTAACATAAAATATGTGTAACTGGTAGGGTGAAGGTGTGCAAATGAGTTACAGTTTTTTTTACAATGTTTAAAGAAAAGAGAGAAAGAGCCATAAAAGAAAGAGCAGTGCCACTGCCTGTGGTCTCCCAGTCGCAACGTGGGAGTGAAGTAATAGAGGGTTTGACCACCGTATGTTTGGAAGACCAGCCGGACCTGTGAAACCCAGCGTTCCTATTGTACAATATGAAATATGAATATGAAAAACACAAAGATGCAATTGGTCACGCGGTTGATCATTTAATCGACTTTTGGTGCAAGTTCAAAATGTCTGTAAAATACATTTAAAACAAAAAAACCAAAAAAAAAGGATAAGAGGCCGGAGATCAGTGTCTGTAAGAAAATAACTGGACAGACTGAACTTTTAAAAACAAATCGTACAGCCAAACAAGGTCAAGAATGGAGAACGGAACCTTCTTCACAAGTTCTAAAGGGTAATTAAAAAAGAAAATGTACAGAACATCACCGACGTGAAGAAAAGGCTAAAGGGCCACGGTGAGAACACAAGAGCGCTGAGAACACAAGGGCGCTGAGCCCACGTTGTCACCATGAACACCCAGAACATGACGGACAAGCGTTTCAGCCTCATTTTACACCTGGAGCGCCGCGGTGACTCTTGTGAGGTCACACACGTTCCCATGGACACCTTGTCCTCGCTAACATGCAGGACCTCTTCAAACTGTCTCAGCACCCGGTCGAAGTGCGTTCCCTCCCAGAAGACCTTGCCGCAGCCCGTGCAGATGAAGTACTCCGGGATTCTGGAGATCAGGCCGGGAGGCACCGTCTCAAACTGCAGCGCGGCTCCGCTGGGGAAGGTGAGGGTCCGGGGGTCCATGTCAGCATGGGGGGCCCAGCGGCAGTGCGGGGTGAACTCGGGTCCCCTGGGGTCCCTGTTGCTGTTGTAGGAAGCCACGGGCTCATCCGGATCGTCCCAGACCTCTTCACAGGTAAGTGGCTGGTCCCTCAATAAACCTTGAGCGGGAGAGGGCAGAAGAATTGAACGAAGCGAAACAGGAAGTGCCACGCCGATGTTGAGGGACAGGCGCACCAACCTTTCTCCTTCAGTATCCGAGTCATTTCCTCTCTGGACAACCTCAGGTACTCATTGCTGTTACAGGCCTTCCAACACAAACGGAGAAGAACGTTAGAACCAGACGAACATTCGTATCGTGATCGGGTGCTATTCACACTGGGGGGCTGAGAAACTCCCCGCTGAGTGCCATCTATAAACCAGACATGGGTGTGTGTGTGTGTGTGTGTGTGTGTGTGTGTGTGCGCGAAAGCCGAACACAGATGGAATCAACATCGCAGAACGGGGCCGGAGCTTCAGCGCTGGGCCACAGACAGTAAGACAGATGAGGTGTGAACTCCAGAGTCGGAGAGCCATAACATGCAGAGGTCTTCTGCAGGGGCCTCGTAAATCACACACACACACACACACACACACACACACACACACAGTCTCCAGTCGGCCCCGGGTAGGAGGTGAGAGGGCAGAGTTCGCGCCTCGCTCGACTTCACACCGGACTGTGGCTTTTGTCCCCCCTCCAGTGTCCTGTTTACCAACACAGGCCCCAGTGTGTTTGTTCCCACCCCGGACCGCCGGCACCGCGGCGCTAAAAGGCCTTTCGGCGCACCTACACTCCGCCCTTACGCGGGACAGCCATCAATCACGCTCGCAGACCGACAGCGACACGCTCCTCAGCCTTTTTATATCTACGAACATCCAGATCACGGTTCTCACCATTCAGCACGGCAGGTTCCACGAAGAACCGCAATGAATGCCTATCCTGATGCAACATAACTGGGTTAAAGCCTATAATGGCTTTAAATGGCTAATTGCAGCCAAGTTGAAATCATCTAAATGATTCTAAATAACTTTATCTGCCTGACTTCTGACACCACTGTGCATGTCACATGATAGAATGCCTGAAATAGTTGGTCACACTGAGTGGAGTCCACATATAAATGACCACAAATGACCAAATCAATTGAATTAACTGATTAATTCAGCGTAGAGGCTATAAACTTCTGTTATTAGTTGTTTCGAAATATTTGTAACATTATTGAACTATAAATGACAACTAAAATATTTAATTCCAACGTGATCAGTAGTTTATAGAAGGTTATAAATAATCATGTATTTGAATGAAGCTGCACATACACATTATGCATATATATATATATATGTGTGTGTGTGTGTGTGCGCATGGATTTCAAAATATGAATGTGTGCTGCAATAAAAATAATAATAAAAGCAGCAGAACTAAGGAGGAGTTTTAAAGAGTGCAGATGTGCTTCTTTTAAAATGTCTCTGAGCACACATGCTGCAGGGCAGGAGTCCATATGTGCGTTCGTGAGAGAGAGTGTGTGTGTGCGTGTGTGGTGTGTGTGTGTGTGTGTGAGACACAGGTGCCCTCTATGCCACCCTTGCTGCTCCGTCTCACGCTCTCCGCATTGCAGCTCCACTGATCTCTTCCCCCTGACAGACACACACACACACACACACACACACACCGCAGACACACAAAAACACAGGCAACTATTTACCCAACTCTGAAGGTTCCCATGCCAGAACAAGTCAAAACCTGCCCCCGTACCTTTCCAGACTCTCATTCCTGTTTGTCCTTCTTCAAACCAGCATGTCTGCACACACACACACACACACACACACACACACACACACCCCAGACCACGACCAGACCGACCCCTGTGGCAGAAACGTATGTAGGCGCCAAGCACCCACAATCGTTCCCATTCACGGCGACTCAGATCTCAGTACAGGTTTTTGTCGCTCCAGGACCTGTGCGGTCGGCCTGGGAAGAAAAAACGTCCAACGTCAAGCGGGCGGAACTTTCGTAAGCGAACGCGGTCGGCCCCGATCGTCCAAGCCGCGTGGCGTTTCCCGAGTGACCTGGCCGAACACGAGAGGCAGCGCGTATAGCGGCCTGCGCCACGTACGCGCCGAGGCCGCAGCAAGGTGTGGGAGCAACGGCCATCAGACCTTTCTTTCTGAATCAGATTGGGCGAGCTAGGTGGAAAAGAAAGAGTGGGAGATTGAAAGGGGGAGATAGAGCGCGCCATGGGGGGAGGGGAAGGAGGGAAAATACTCTTTCCGACACTCTCACACACACACACACACACACACACACACACAGTCCCCCTTGTCTCTCTCTCTCCAGGCCGCTCCCATGGGAAAATCCTCAACTGCACACTGGGGGCGGGCCTCGGCTGCCAGCGGGTCACGTGACCGGCCCTCGGCCAACGGGGCCGCAGCGCTTTGATTCAAACTGAAGCTGTGTCAGGTGAGATAATGGCGAGCCCCAGCGTGGGAACCGCGGGGAGGGCAGCTCCCTCTCCCAGCCCCTGGTCCGCACTCTCGCCGCACTCGCACACACACATCACACCCAAGATGGATGAGCAGCCGGGGACCTCACGTGTGTGTGTGTGTGTGTGTGTGTGGCTCGCCTGGAGTCTACGTAACGTGAGCCACACTCGCGCCGAGAGAAATAGACAAATCATTCTGACGAAAAAAAAAAATAATAATAAAGCGTGAGACACAGAGTCACTTGTTTGGCATATGGCAAAACCGCAGCTCCGGTAGGCAATCCGTCCCATATTCCCACACTGTCAGGCCCGGCTGAGGTGGCCGTGATCTGATGGCAGTGTCCGTGGCCGGTGGGCTCTGGTGTGGCTTTTCTTTCCCGAGCTCTGGTTCCTCGCCGGGCGGCTGGACGGAACGAGAGGAACGGGGCTTAGCTGCGGGGGTTCCACCGACTGCTGGCCCTCTTAGTGACCTGAGCCCTTCAGGACGGCCCAGGGCGGGGATAATGGTCCCCCTCAGCACCACACGGGGAGCGGGAAAAAGGCTCCCTCCGCACAGGGAGTTCATTCTGAGCTCGCTCGCCCCCCCTGCCATTTCTCTCTCTCTCTCTCTCTCTCTCTCGAGAACCAGAACTATAATAGCTCCCTTCAGGCTGCTGGCAAACACAAAACAAGTGCCCCTCAAAAATGGCTTCTCAACAAGTAGCCTGCGGTGACCTTCGTGCAACTTTCCACAGAAGGGACTTCATTAAAATAATGTCAGGAACATCGGTGAACAAAACCCGTATCTTCACAGAACGTCCACACGCTACACGCATTCGTATTCTTGTTTTCAGAGCCTCTGAACAAGACGTTCTGACAGGTTCTTACCTGCACTTAATGGATCCCTAGACAAACCTGAGGAAATGTCTCAACTTGGGCACCAACATCTTACATCTGAAAAAGATTCATCTGAAGATTGGAGGTGATGTAATCCGAAGACGTTTCCACTTCATAAGTGTCCTTCAAACGCCGTCAAAAAATGCAACCTTCTTCACCCAGGCAGAGAAGGATTCGTCACAGCCCATAATTCACTTTTTTTTCCCCCTCAATAGCGTGGCTGTTCCAACTAGTGTTGTTTTTGTGGCGACAGCTACAATAAAATCTACCATGTAATATTTCTGACAAATAAAAACAAAATGAAGGACGGTTTACAATATAAAAATTGATTGAAAAAAAACAAACATGATTTCCTCTTGTTTAATCGCGTTACATTTACATTTACAGCATTTACCAGACGCCCTTATCCAGAGCGACTTACAATCAGTAGTTACAGGGACACTCAGGGTTAAGTGTCTTGCTCAGGGACAATGGTAGTAAGTGGGATTGAACCTGGGTCTTCTGGTTCATAGGCGAGTGTGTTACCCACTAGGCCACTACCACCCATGCGTTATTAGCATGTAAGAAAGCAGCCCGGTAATCAGAAGGTTGCTGGTTCGAATCCCGATCCGCCAAGGTGCCACTGAGGCTCCACTGAGCAAAGCACCGTCCCCACACACTGCTCCCCGGGCGCCTGTCATGGCCGCTCACTGCTCACTCAGGGTGATGGTTAAAAGCAGAGGACTCGTTTCGTCGTGTGCACCGTGTGCTGCGCTGCAGTGTGTCACAATGACAATCACTTCACTTTCACTTCAGACAATGTCACTTCCGCAATCCCGACATTAATTTGAATCCAGGATACTTCTGATGAGCGAGCGGAACGCTGGGAGAACACGGCGAAGCGATCTTTAGATGCACCTTCTCTACATGAAGTGGAAAGTAAAACAGAATCTGTGATCGAGGAACATGGAAGAAATCAGAGCGTTTTCCGTGCCTGGAAGGTAACAATAATATAATAATAGATTTTTAAAAAAAAAAGGGAGGCAATTTATACATATGCAATTTTCACTGACTAAAATTAGACTATAATGTCAGACTAAAAGTAGACTAAAATATTTCATGGATAATTCTGACTAAAATATGACTAAAATGCACAGACATTTAGTCGACTAAAATTAAGACAGGCCGGCAAAAACCACTATAGTTGCAACAAAGGAAATGTCGGAGGAGGAATCGCATGTTACTTTAGAGCAACAAAAAAATAAGCAAGGAAATATTAGTCGCGTGTGTGCAGTAGGAATTTAAAGGGCGAGGCTTAATGGACGGCTGGAGACGCTGCAATTACCTGAAGGCTAGAAAATCTCATTCAACAAGGCTGCCAGATCTCAAAAAATGAGATCCACAAAAGGGATTGTCATTGTGACACACTGCAGCACAGCGCACGCAGCAAAATGTGTCCTCTGCATGTAACCAGACATCAGCAGGGGGCAGCCATGAAAGGCGGCTCAGGATTCGAACCAGCAACCTAGGCCACCACTGCCGGCCTAGGAAGGATTCAGCTCCTGAATCAAGACACATTCCCAGGCTATAAAATGTTATTAACCGTCATTTCAGGCTAATGTAATAAGAAAATAAATGAAGGATTTTCCACCTTCTCAGACTTTTTTATGTGATGTGTGGAAAAATAAAAAAAATTAAATAAATGTTGTCTTCCCACCACAGACATCTCCACCAGGCACAGTCAGAGGGGTCAACAGGGTGGTGCTGGGGTCACAGAGGCGTCGGTGGTGCCATCCCTTCAGGCTGTCTATGGCAATCGGCCCATCGCCAACACATTCGTCACGGGAGCCTGAAATGATTCTGTTGTGCAAACCCACTGCTGCGGGGTTCACACTCCTCTCCCTCCTTCCTTCGTGTCACTGTATTGCACACACACACACACACACACACAAGCATTCACGGAATGTTATTGCTAAGCTCCGTGATTCATCCCCAACTGTAAATATTGATGGTGCTCGCCTGGAGGAGCCGATCCCTGAGAAAACCGTGGGACGGGAACAGGTAGGAGCAGTTCTACTGATCAGGTGTCAGTTCCCATGTTCCTCCTTGTAACGCTACTGGCCAGAAGGGAGACGCGGGAACTGCTCCCAGACCTGTGCACGTCCGGTCAGTGGCCCCGCCCGAGTTTCCCAGCGACTCCTGTCTGACGCGACACGGCGGCGAGATGTTGCATAAGACCACAGCGAACACGAATCAACAGGGGACCCGGATTTATGCTGTTGTCAAACAAATAAAAAAAGCTCTGCTGACTACACACACACACACACACACACACACACACACACACACCTCGATTGTAATTGGGAAGGCCACAAACTAACACACACACTGCTAATGATGAGCGCGCTGTCTAGGAGACGTCGCAGGACACGGGGACCTGGCCGCCATGCAGGGGAATACAAGAAAAAAGGGAACGAGTGTGAGGAAGAGGGGGGGGGGGGGGGGGGGGGGGCTTAAAAGAAACCAGGACAAGATGGTGAATAACAGCCCGGGGGGGGTATTTAGGATTTTGTGTGGAGGTGGAGGGGGGGTCACCTTTGGTGTAAAGGCGTGAGGCGGAGCCAGGAGTAAGAGGGGCTGAGAGCGCTCCAGAGTCGGAGACCCCACCGCTAACCCCTCGGCCACTCTGCGCTGCCCCCCCCCCCTCCTCTCTTGCCCCAGGCCGGCCCCAGTCAACCCCCCGGGGCCGGAGGCGGTCCCGTTCGGTCTCCAGTGACACAGTAATTATGAGTGTGGGAACTGGATCAGGGCCGGCGAGCCTCGCCCCGCCCCGCCCCACCTCGGCAGAGGCCTATCTCTCTCTCTCTCTCTCTCTCTCTCACACACAGTCCTGTACTGATATCCCTGGGAGATAGACCACCCCCCCCAAACCCCCCCAACCCCAATCCAGTGACAGACCCTGCTATCTCTGAGCATAGCTCTCGTCTTTCTCCTTAAAGCCCTAGTCCCCTCCGATATCTCGCGCCCGATAACCATGGGAACCGCTCTGTGGGAACCGGCTGACGAGTTCACCAAAATAGACAGGAAGAAAAAGGAGAGGGTGAAAGACGAAGAGAAGAGACAGCGAAAGAGAATGAAAGAGTGGGAGGGAGAAAGGAATTTTCTCCTGGGGAGTCTTCCCCCCCCCCCCCCCCCCCATTCTTTATCCCGGCAGACAGGTAACACCGCCTGTCTCGTCACCTTAGACAGTGTGGGACGAGGGAAATGAAAGGGAATAGGAGGAGGATGAGGCGGAGGGGGGAGGAAGATGCCCCCTCTCTCACATCACTGGGACCAATGGGCCCCCATTAGCCTGACAATCAGAAACAACCTCAGGCGTGGCGGCGGCGGGCCGGTGCTATGGGCCCGGACTCATTGTCATGCGGAGTTCAAAGCGGCCGAGAGCAGGAACCGCAAAGAGCGAAACAGGAACAGTAAATACCGGCTTAAGAACGGGACCCCGCAGGACGGCCCTGCGCACTTTACACAACAATTCAACCATTCGCCACGAATAAACCATAAAATGTCAAACATGAGAGTCGGAAAAGGACTGGTGTGGCCATGCCTGAGACTCGGCTATTTATAATAAATGTATTAAACAGCCACCACCTCCCTCACCGGAGAAGAAGAAGAAGGCAGAAGAGCAGAAGTTACAGCCCAGTCAGCATTGCCATGCACAGCGTCAGTAGTTAGTGAAAGTGAGGTGCAGCACAGCACACGGTGACACAGCGAAATGTGTCCGCCGCTTTTAAGCCGTGAAAGGAGCCCCGGGGAGCGGCGTGTGGGGACGGGGCTTTGGTGGTTCGGATTGGAGCCGGCAATTGCGGTTCTTCTGATTACGGGTCCACTGCTTCACCACCACTGTCTCTCAGGTTCAGGGTGTTGATCAGGAGCACAGTGGTACCAAGTGGGGTTTGAACCAGGGACTTTGTGGTCATGTGATGTACATTTGACATTTCTTACATTACATTTTTACATTTACTATTTGATGTGCATATTGTAGATATAATTTCGGATTTATAAACGAAATGCTTAATTTGAAATTAGTTTAAATCGAAAACGTGCGCCTTCGACCCCAACTATGTAAACGAA